>NW_027517523.1:0-42586 GCF_048772815.1 Callospermophilus lateralis | reverse complement strand
TAACACATATATGGAAAGGGGTTGCCAAACTTCCAAACACTAGAGTCTCCTGAAATCTCAACATATATTTTTTCATCCAATCTTCATGATACATTCACGTAATGATCACTACACCAATCCCACTTGGAAGCCCAAGTTTAGTTCTCCTAGATTGAAGCATTCGTTTCCAGGAACAGTTTTAATTTTTAGTTTTCACTCTGTTTTCTCCTATATTGACAGATGCAGTACGAACTCTAAATCAACACGGTTTGTGCTAGCTTTTGAAACTTGACACAATACTGTAGTTCTACGTTCTATCTCTAAGGTTTGTTTCCTCTTGATGTAGCCTTAAGCAGAGACTGGAGAATAACTCATTCAATGAAAGGCATTGTTAGGCTGCCAAAAAACTACAGTCCCCTGAAATCTCAACATATATTTTTTCTTTGACCTTCATGATACTTTCAAGTAATGAGCAGTACACCAATCAAACTTGGATGCCCTAGTTTCGTTCTTCTAGGTTGAAGCCTTCGTTTGCAGTAACAGTTTGAATTTTTCGGTTTCACTCTGTTTTCTCCTATATTGACAGATGCAGTTCGAACTCTAAATCAACACGGTTTGTGCTAGCTTCTTGAAACTTGACACAATATAGTAGTTCTACGTTCTATCTCTAAGTTTTGTTTCGTCTTGATGTAGCCTAATGCAGGGACTGCGAATAACACATATATGGAAAGGGGTTGAAAAACTTCCAAACACTAGAGTCTCCTGAAATGTCAACATATATTTTTTTATCGAATCTTCATGATACATTCACGTAATGATCAGTACACCAGTCCCACTTGGATGCCCAAGTTTAGTTCTCCTAGATTGAAGCATTCGTTTCCAGGAACAGTTTGAATTTTTAGGTTTACTGTGTTTTCTCCTATATTGACAGATGGAGTTCAAACTCTAAATCATCATGGTTTGTGCTAGCTTCTTGAAACTTGACACAATACAGTAGTTCTACGTTCTATCTCTAAGGTTTGTTTCCTCTTGATGTAGCCTTAAGCAAAAACTGGCGAATAACTCATTCAATGAAAAGCGTTGTTAGGTTGCCAAAAAACTACAGTCTCCTGAAATCTCAACATATATTTTTTCTTCCGACCTTCATGATACTTTCAAGTAATGAGCAGTACACCAATCAAACTTGGATGCCCTAGTTTCGTTCTTCTAGGTTGAAGCATTCATTTGCAGTAACAGTTTGAATTTTTAGGTTTCACTCTGTTTTCTCCTATATTGACAGATGCAGTTCGAACTCTAAATCAACACGGTTTTTGCTAGCTTCTTGAACCTTGACACAATACAGTAGTTCTACCTTCTATCTCTAAGGTTTGTTTTCTCTTGATGTAGTCTTAAGCAAAGACTGGTGAATAACTCATTCAATGAAAGGCGTTGTTAGTTTGGCAAAAAACTACAGTCTCCTGTAATCTCAACATATATTTTTTCTTTCGACCTTCATGATACTTTCAAGTAATGAGCAGTACACCAATCAAACTTGGATGCCCAAGTTTTGTTCTCCTAGTTTGAAGCATTCGTTTGCAGTAACAGTTTGAATTTTTAGGTTTTACTCTGTTTTCTCCTATATTGACAGATGCAGTTCGAACTCTAAATCAACACGGTTTGTGCTAGCTTCTTGAAACTTGACACAATACAGTAGTTCTAGGTTCTATCTCTAAGGTTTGTTTCCTCTTGATGTAGCCTTAAGCAGAGACTGGAGAATAACTCATTCAATGAAAGGAGTTGTTAGGCTTCCAAAAAACTACAGTCTCCTGAAATCACAACATATATTCTTTCTTCCGACCTTCATGATACTTTCAAGTAATGAGCAGTACACCAATCAAACTTGGATGCCCAAGTTTCGTTCTCCTAGGTTGAAGCATTCGTTTGCAGTAACAGTTTGAAATTTTAGGTTTCAATCTGTTTTCTCCTATATTGACAGATGCAGTTCGAACTCTAAATCAACACAGTTTGTGCTAGCTTCTTGAAACTTGACACAATACAGTAGTTCTACGTTCTATCTCTAAGTTTTGTTTCCTCTTGATGTAGCCTAATGCAGGGACTGCGAATAACACTTATATGGAAAGGGGTTGCCAAACTTCCAAACACTAGAGTCTCTGAAATCTCAACATATATTTTTTCATCAAATCTTCATGATACATTCACGTAATGATCAGTACACCAATCCCACTTGGATGCCCAAGTTTAGTTCTCCTAGATTGAAGCATTCGTTTCCAGGAACAGTTTGAATATTTAGTTTTCACTCTGTTTTCTCCTATATTGACAGATGCAGTACGAACTCTAAATCAACACGATTTGTGCTAGCTTCTTGAAACTTGACACAATACAGTAGTTCTACGTTCTATCTCTAAGGTTTGTTTCCTCTTGATGTAGCCTTAAGCAAAGACTGGCGAATAACTCATTCAACGAAATGCATTGTTAGGTTGCCAAAAAACTACAGTCTCCTGTAATCTCAACATATATTTTTTCTTCCGACCTTCATGATACTTTCAAGTAATGAGCAGTACACCAATCAAACTTGGATGCCCTAGTTTCGTTCTTCTAGGTTGAAGCATTCGTTTGCAGTAACAGTGTGAATTTTTAGGTTTCACTCTGTTTTCTCCTATAATGACAGATGCAGTTCGAACTCTAAATCAAACACAGTTTGTGCTAGCTTCTTGAAACTTGACACAATACAGTAGTTCTACGTTCTATCTCTATGTTTTGTTTCCTCTTGATGTAGCCTAATGCAGGGACTGCGAATAACACATATATGGAAAGGGGTTGCCAAACTTCCAAACACTAGAGTCTCCTGAAATCTCAACATATATTTTTTCATCCAATCTTCATGATACATTCACGTAATGATCACTACACCAATCCCACTTGGAAGCCCAAGTTTAGTTCTCCTAGATTGAAGCATTCGTTTCCAGGAACAGTTTTAATTTTTAGTTTTCACTCTGTTTTCTCCTATATTGACAGATGCAGTACGAACTCTAAATCAACACGGTTTGTGCTAGCTTTTGAAACTTGACACAATACTGTAGTTCTACGTTCTATCTCTAAGGTTTGTTTCCTCTTGATGTAGCCTTAAGCAGAGACTGGAGAATAACTCATTCAATGAAAGGCATTGTTAGGCTGCCAAAAAACTACAGTCCCCTGAAATCTCAACATATATTTTTTCTTCGACCTTCATGATACTTTCAAGTAATGAGCAGTACACCAATCAAACTTGGATGCCCTAGTTTCGTTCTTCTAGGTTGAAGCCTTCGTTTGCAGTAACAGTTTGAATTTTTCGGTTTCACTCTGTTTTCTCCTATATTGACAGATGCAGTTCGAACTCTAAATCAACACGGTTTGTGCTAGCTTCTTGAAACTTGACACAATATAGTAGTTCTACGTTCTATCTCTAAGTTTTGTTTCGTCTTGATGTAGCCTAATGCAGGGACTGCGAATAACACATATATGGAAAGGGGTTGAAAAACTTCCAAACACTAGAGTCTCCTGAAATGTCAACATATATTTTTTTATCGAATCTTCATGATACATTCACGTAATGATCAGTACACCAGTCCCACTTGGATGCCCAAGTTTAGTTCTCCTAGATTGAAGCATTCGTTTCCAGGAACAGTTTGAATTTTTAGGTTTACTGTGTTTTCTCCTATATTGACAGATGGAGTTCAAACTCTAAATCATCATGGTTTGTGCTAGCTTCTTGAAACTTGACACAATACAGTAGTTCTACGTTCTATCTCTAAGGTTTGTTTCCTCTTGATGTAGCCTTAAGCAAAAACTGGCGAATAACTCATTCAATGAAAAGCGTTGTTAGGTTGCCAAAAAACTACAGTCTCCTGAAATCTCAACATATATTTTTTCTTCCGACCTTCATGATACTTTCAAGTAATGAGCAGTACACAATCAAACTTGGATGCCCTAGTTTCGTTCTTCTAGGTTGAAGCATTCGTTTGCAGTAACAGTTTGAATTTTTAGGTTTCACTCTGTTTTCTCCTATATTGACAGATGCAGTTCGAACTCTAAATCAACACGGTTTTTGCTAGCTTCTTGAAACTTGACACAATACAGTAGTTCTACCTTCTATCTCTAAGGTTTGTTTTCTCTTGATGTAGTCTTAAGCAAAGACTGGTGAATAACTCATTCAATGAAAGGCGTTGTTAGTTTGGCAAAAAACTACAGTCTCCTGTAATCTCAACATATATTTTTTCTTTCGACCTTCATGATACTTTCAAGTAATGAGCAGTACACCAATCAAACTTGGATGCCCAAGTTTTGTTCTCCTAGTTTGAAGCATTCGTTTGCAGTAACAGTTTGAATTTTTAGGTTTCACTCTGTTTTCTCCTATATTGACAGATGCAGTTCGAACTCTAAATCAACACGGTTTGTGCTAGCTTCTTGAAACTTGACACAATACAGTAGTTCTAGGTTCTATCTCTAAGGTTTGTTTCCTCTTGATGTAGCCTTAAGCAGAGACTGGAGAATAACTCATTCAATGAAAGGAGTTGTTAGGCTTCCAAAAAACTACAGTCTCCTGAAATCACAACATATATTCTTTCTTCCGACCTTCATGATACTTTCAAGTAATGAGCAGTACACCAATCAAACTTGGATGCCCAAGTTTCGTTCTCCTAGGTTGAAGCATTCGTTTGCAGTAACAGTTTGAAATTTTAGGTTTCACTCTGTTTTCTCCTATATTGACAGATGCAGTTCGAACTCTAAATCAACACAGTTTGTGCTAGCTTCTTGAAACTTGACACAATACAGTAGTTCTACGTTCTATCTCTAAGTTTTGTTTCCTCTTGATGTAGCCTAATGCAGGGACTGCGAATAACACTTATATGGAAAGGGGTTGCCAAACTTCCAAACACTAGAGTCTCTGAAATCTCAACATATATTTTTTCTTCCAATCTTCATGATACATTCACGTAATGATCAGTACACCAATCCCACTTGGATGCCCAAGTTTAGTTCTCCTAGATTGAAGCATTCGTTTCCAGGAACAGTTTGAATTTTTAGTTTTCACTCTGTTTTCTCCTATATTGACAGATGCAGTACGAACTCTAAATCAACACGATTTGTGCTAGCTTCTTGAAACTTGACACAATACAGTAGTTCTACGTTCTATCTCTAAGGTTTGTTTCCTCTTGATGTAGCCTTAAGCAAAGACTGGCGAATAACTCATTCAATGAAATGCATTGTTAGGTTGCCAAAAAACTACAGTCTACTGTAATCTCAACATATATTTTTTCTTCCGACCTTCATGATACTTTCAAGTAATGAGCAGTACACCAATCAAACTTGGATGCCCAAGTTTACTTCTCCTAGATTGAAGCATTCGTTTGCAGTAACAGTTTGAATTTTTAGGTTTCACTCTGTTTTCTCCTATACTGACAGATGCAGTTCGAACTCTATATCAAACACAGTTTGTGCTAGCTTCTTGAAACTTGACACAATACAGTAGTTCTACGTTCTATCTCTAAGTTTTGTTTCCTCTTGATGTAGCCTAATGCATGGACTGCGAATAACACTTATATGGAAAGGGGTTGCCAAACTTCCAAACACTAGAGTCTCCTGAAATCTCAACATATATTTTTTCATCCAATCTTCATGATACATTCACGTAATGATCAGTACACCAATCCCACTTGGAAGCCCAAGTTTAGTTCTCCTAGATTGAAGCATTCGTTTCCAGGAACAGTTTGAATTTTTAGTTTTCACTCTGTTTTCTCCTATATTGACAGATGCAGTACGAACTCTAAATCAACACGGTTTGTGCTAGCTTCTTGAAACTTGACACAATACAGTAGTTCTACGTTGTATCTCTAAGGTTTGTTTCCTCTTGATGTAGCCTTAAGCAGAGACTGGAGGATAACTCATTCAATGAAAGGCGTTGTTAGGATGCCAAAAAACTACAGTCTCCTGAAATCACAACATATATTTTTTCTTCCGACCTTCATGATACTTTCAAGTAATGAGCAGTACACCAATCAAACTTGGATTCCATAGTTTCGTTCTTCTAGGTTGAAGCATTCGTTTGCAGTAACAGTTTGAATTTTTAGGTTTCACTCTGTTTTCTCCTATATTGACAGATGCAGTTCGAACTCTAAATCAACACGGTTTGTGCTAGCTTCTTGAAACTTGACACAATATAGTAGTTCTACGTTCTCTCTCTAAGGTTTGTTTTCTCTTGATGTAGTCTTAAGCAAAGACTGGTGAATAACTCATTCAATGAAAGGCGTTGTTAGGTTGGCAAAAAACTACAGTCTCCTGTAACCTCAACATATATTTTTTCTTTCGACCTTCATGATACTTTCAAGTAATGAGCAGTACACCAATCAAACTTGGATGCCCAAGTTTTGTTCTCCTAGGTTGAAGCATTCGTTTGCAGTAACAGTTTGAATTTTTAGGTTTCACTCTGTTTTCTCCTATATTGACAGATGCAGTTCGAACTCTAAATCAAACACGGTTTCTGCTAGCTTCTTGAAACTTGACACAATACAGTAGTTCTACGTTCTATCTATAAGGTTTGTTTCTTCTTGATGTAGCCTTACGCAGAGACTGGAGGATAACTCATTCAATGAAAGGCGTTGTTAGGATGCCAAAAAACTACAGTCTCCTGAAATCACAACATATATTTTTTCATCCAATCTTCATGATACATTCACGTAATGATCACTACACCAATCCCACTTGGAAGCCCAAGTTTAGTTCTCCTAGATTGAAGCATTCGTTTCCAGGAACAGTTTTAATTTTTAGTTTTCACTCTGTTTTCTCCTATATTGACAGATGCAGTACGAACTCTAAATCAACACGGTTTGTGCTAGCTTTTGAAACTTGACACAATACTGTAGTTCTACGTTCTATCTCTAAGGTTTGTTTCCTCTTGATGTAGCCTTAAGCAGAGACTGGAGAATAACTCATTCAATGAAAGGCATTGTTAGGCTGCCAAAAAACTACAGTCCCCTGAAATCTCAACATATATTTTTTCTTCGACCTTCATGATACTTTCAAGTAATGAGCAGTACACCAATCAAACTTGGATGCCCTAGTTTCGTTCTTCTAGGTTGAAGCATTCGTTTGCAGTAACAGTTTGAATTTTTCGGTTTCACTCTGTTTTCTCCTATATTGACAGATGCAGTTCGAACTCTAAATCAACACGGTTTGTGCTAGCTTCTTGAAACTTGACACAATATAGTAGTTCTACGTTCTATCTCTAAGTTTTGTTTCGTCTTGATGTAGCCTAATGCAGGGACTGCGAATAACACATATATGGAAAGGGGTTGAAAAACTTCCAAACACTAGAGTCTCCTGAAATGTCAACATATATTTTTTTATCGAATCTTCATGATACATTCACGTAATGATCAGTACACCAGTCCCACTTGGATGCCCAAGTTTAGTTCTCCCAGATTGAAGCATTCGTTTCCAGGAACAGTTTGAATTTTTAGGTTTACTGTGTTTTCTCCTATATTGACAGATGGAGTTCAAACTCTAAATCATCATGGTTTGTGCTAGCTTCTTGAAACTTGACACAATACAGTAGTTCTACGTTCTATCTCTAAGGTTTGTTTCCTCTTGATGTAGCCTTAAGCAAAAACTGGCGAATAACTCATTCAATGAAAAGCGTTGTTATGTTGCCAAAAAACTACAGTCTCCTGAAATCTCAACATATATTTTTTCTTCCGACCTTCATGATACTTTCAAGTAATGAGCAGTACACCAATCAAACTTGGATGCCCTAGTTTCGTTCTTCTAGGTTGAAGCATTCGTTTGCAGTAACAGTTTGAATTTTTAGGTTTCACTCTGTTTTCTCCTATATTGACAGATGCAGTTCGAACTCTAAATCAACACGGTTTGTGCTAGCTTCTTGAAACTTGACAAAATACAGCAGTTCTACGTTGTATCTCTAAGGTTTGTTTCCCCTTGATGTAGTCTTAAGCAAAGACTGGTGAATAACTCATTCAATGAAAGGCGTTGTTAGGTTGGCAAAAAACTACAGTCTCCTGTAGTCTCAACATATATTTTTTCTTCCGACCTTCATGATACTTTCAAGTAATGAGCTGTACACCAATCAAACTTGGATGCCCAAGTTTTTTTCTCCTAGGTTGAAGCATTCGTTTGCAGTAACAGTTTGAATTTTTAGGTTTCACTCTGTTTTCTCCTATATTGACAGATGCAGTTCGAACTCTAAATCAACACGGTTTGTGCTAGCTTCTTGAAACTTGACACAATCCAGTAGTTCTACATTCTATCCCTAAGGTTTGTTTCTGCTTCATGTAGCCTTAAGCAGAGATAGGAGAATAACTCATTCAATGAAAATCGTTGTTACGCTGCCAAAAACTACAGTCTCCTGAAATCACAACATATATTTTTTCTTCCGACCTTCATGATACTTTCAAGTAATGAGCAGTACACCAATCAAACTTGGATTCCCAAGTTTCGTTCTCCTAGGTTGAAGCATTGGTTTGCAGTAACAGTTTGAATTTTTAGGTTTCACTCTGTTTTCATATATATTGACAGATGCAGTTCGATCTCTAAATCAAACACAGTTTGTGCTAGCTTCTTGAAACTTGACACAATACAGTAGTTTTAGGTTCTATCTCTATGTTTTGTTTCCTCTTGATGTAGCTTAATGCAGGGACTGCAAATAACACTTATATGGAAAGGGGTTGCCAAACTTCCAAACACTAGAGTCTCCTGAAATCTCAACATATATTTTTTCATCCAATCTTCATGATACATTCACGTAATGATCAGTACACCAATCCCACTTGGATGCCCAAGATTAGTTCTCCCAGATTGAAGCATTCGTTTGCAGGAACAGTTTGAATTTTTAGGTTTCACTCTGTTTTCTCCTATATTGACAGATGCAGTATGAACTCTAAATCAAGACGGTTTGTGCTAGCTTCTTGAAACTTGACACAATACAGTAGTTCTACGTTCTATCTCTAAGGTTTGTTTCCTCTTGATGTAGCCTTAAGCAAAGACTGGCGAATAACTCATTCAATGAAATGCGTTGTTAGGTTGCCAAAAAACTACAGTCTCCTGTAATATCAACATATATTTTTTCTTCCGACCTTCATGATACTTTCAAGTAATGAGCAGTACACCAATCAAACTTGGATGCCCAAGTTTTGTTCTCCTAGGTTGAAGCATTTGTTTGCAGTAACAGTTTGAATTTTTAGGTTTCACTCTGTTTTCTCCTATATTGACAGATGCAGTTCGAACTCTAAATCAACACGGTTTGTGCTAGCTTCTTGAAACTTGACACAATACAGTAGTTCTACGTTCTATGTCTAAGGTTTGTTTCCTCTTGATGTAGCCTTAAGCAGAGACTGTAGGATAACTCATTCAATGAAAGGCATTGTTAGGCTGCGAAAAAACTACAGTCTCCTGAAATCACAACATATATTTTTTCTTCCGACTTTCATGATACTTTCAAGTAATGAGCAGTACACCAATCAAACTTGGATGCCCAAGTTTCATTCTCCTAGGTTGAAGCATTCGTTTGCAGTAACAGTTTGAATTTTTAGGTTTCACTCTGTTTTCTCCTATATTGACAGATGCAGTTCGAACTCTAAATCAACACAGTTTGTGCTAGCTTCTTGAAACTTGACACAATACAGTAGTTCTACGTTCTATCTCTAAGTTTTGTTTCCTCTTGATGTAGCCTAATGCAGGGACTGCGAATAACACTTATATGGAAAGGGGTTGCCAAACTTCCAAACACTAGAGTCTCCTGAAATCTCAACATATATTTTTTCATCAAATCTTCATGATACATTCACGTAATGATCAGTACAGCAATCCCACTTGGATGCCCAAGTTTAGTTCTCCTAGATTGAAGCATTCCTTGCCAGGAATAGTTTGAATTTTTAGGTTCACTCTGTTTTCTCCTATATTGACAGATGGAGCCTGAACTCTAAATCAACACGGCTTGTACTAGCTTCTTGAAACTTGACACAATACAGTAGTTCTACGTTCTATCTCTAAGGTTTGTTTCCTCTTGATGTAGCCTTAAGGAAAAACTGGCGAATAACTCATTCAATGAAATGCATGGTTAGGCTGCCAAAAAACTACAGTCTCCTGTAATCTCAACATATATTTTTTCTTTCGACCTTCATGATACTTTCAAGTAATGAGCAGTACACCAATCAAACTTGGACGCCCTAGTTTCGTTCTTCTAGGTTGAAGCATTCGTTTGCAGTAACAGTTTGAATTTTTAGGTTTCACTCTGTTTTCTCCTATATTGACAGATGCAGTTCGAACTCTAAATCAACACGGATTGTGCTAGCTTCTTGAAACTTGACACAATATAATAGTTCTACGTTCTATCTCTAAGGATTGTTTTCTCTTGATGTATTCTTAAGCAAAGACTGGTGAATAACTCATTCAATGAAAGGCGTTGTTAGGTTGGCAAAAAACTACAGTCTCCTGTAATCTCAACATATATTTTTTCTTTCGACCTTCATGATACTTTCAAGTAATGAGCAGTACACCAATCAAACTTGGATGCCCAAGTTTTGTTCTCCTAGGTTGAAGCATTCGTTTGCAGTAACAGTTTGAATTTTTAGGTTTCACTCTGTTTTCTCCTATATTGACAGATGCAGTCCGAACTCTAAATCAAACACGGTTTCTGCTAGCTTCTTGAAACTTGACACAATACAGTAGTTCTACGTTCTATCTCTAAGGTTTGTTTCCTCTTGATGTAGCCTTAAGCAAAGACTGGCGAATAACTCATTCAATGAAATGCGTTGTTAGGTTGCCAAAAAACTACAGTCTCCTGTAATCTCAACATATATTTTTTCTTCCGACATTCATCATACTTTCAAGTAATGAGCAGTACACCAATCAAACTTGGATGCCCTAGTTTCGTTCTTCTAGTTTGAAGCATTCGTTTGCAGTAACAGTTTGAATTTTTAGGTTTCACTCTGTTTTCTCCTATATTGACAGATGCAGTTCGATCTCTAAATCAAACACAGTTTGTGCTAGGTTCTTGAAACTTGACACAATACAGTAGTTCTACGTTCTATATCTAAGGTTTGTTTCCTCTTGATGTAGCCTTAAGCAAAGACTGGCGAATAACTCATTCAATGAAATGCGTTGTTAGGTTGCCAAAAAACTACAGTCTCCTGTAATCTCAACATATATTTTTTCTTCTGACCTTCATGATACTTTCAAGTAATGAGCAGTACACCAATCAAACTTGGATGCCCTAGTTTCATTCTTCTAGGTTGAAGCATTCGTTTGCAGTAACAGTTTGAATTTTTAGGTTTCACTCTGTTTTCTCCTATATTGACAGATACAGTTCGAACTCTAAATCAACACGGTTTGTGCTAGCTTCTTGAAACTTGACAAAATACAGTAGTTCTACGTTCTATCTCTAAGGTTTGTTCCTCTTGATGTAGTCTTAAGCAAAGACTGGTGAATAACTCATTCAATGAAAGGCATTGTTAGGTTGGCAAAAAACTACAGTCTCCTGTAGTCTCAACATATATTTTTTCTTCTGACCTTCATGATAATTTCAAGTAATGTGCAGTACACCAATCAAACTTGGATGCCCAAGTTTTGTTCTCCTAGGTTGAAGCATTCGTTTGCAGTAACAGTTTGAATTTTTAGGTTTCACTCTGTTTTCTCCTATATTGACAGATGCAGTTCGAACTCTAAATCAACACGGTTTGTGCTAGCTTCTTGAAACTTGACACAATACAGTAGTTCTACGTTCTATCCCTAAGGTTTGTTTCCTCTTGATGTAGCCTTAAGCAGAGACTGGAGAATAACTCATTCATTGAAAGGCTTTGTTAGGTTGCCAAAAAACTACAGTCTCCTGTAATCTCAACATATATTTTTTCTTCCGACCTTCATGATACTTTCAAGTAATGAGCAGTACACCACTCAAACTTGGATGCCCAATTTCGTTCTCCTAGGTTGAAGCATTCGTTTGCAGTAACAGTTTGAATTTTTAGGTTTCACTCTGTTTTCTCCTATATTGACAGATGCAGTTCGAAATCTAAATCAACACGGTTTGTGCTAGCTACTTGAAACTTGACACAATACAGTAGTTCTACGTTCTATCTCTAAGTTTTGTTTCGTCTTGATGTAGTCTTAAGCAAAGACTTGTGAATAACTAATTCAATGAAAGGCGTTGTTAGGTTGGCAAAAAACTACAGTCTCCTGTAATCTCAACATATATTTTTTCTTCCGACCTTCATGATACTTTCAAGTAATGAGCAGTACACCAATCAATCTTGGGTGCCCTAGTTTGTTCTCCTAGGTTGAAGCATTCGTTTGCAGTAACAGTTTGAATTTTTAGGTTTCACTCTGTTTTCTCCTATATTGACAGATGCAGTTCGAACTCTAAATCAAACACGGTTTCTGCTAGCTTCTTGAAACTTGACACAATACAGTAGTTCTACGTTCTATCTCTAAGGTTTGTTTCCTCTTGATGTAGCCTTAAGCAGAGACTGGAGAATAACTCATTCAATGAAAGGCGTTGTTAGGCTGCCAAAAAACTACAGTCTCCTGAAATCACAACATATATTTTTTCTTCCGACCTTCATGATACTTTCAAGTAATGAGCAGTACACCAATCAAACTTGGATGCCCAAGTTTCATTCTCCTAGGTTGAAGCATTCATTTGCAGTAACAGTTTGAATTTTTAGGTTTCACTCTGTTTTCTCCTATATTGACAGATGCAGTTCGAACTCTAAATCAAACACAGTTTGTGCTAGCTTCTTGAAACTTGACACAATATATTAGTTCTACGTTCTATCTCTAAGTTTTGTTTCCTCTTGATGTAGCCTAATGCCGGGACTGCGAATAACACTTATATGAAAAGGTTTTGCCAAACTTCCAAACACTAGAGTCTCCTGAAATGTCAAAATATATTTTTTCATCCAATCTTCATGATACATTCACGTAATGATCAGTACAGCAATCCCACTTGGATGCCCAAGTTTAGTTCTCCTAGATTGAAGCATTCGTTTCCAGGAACAGTTTGAATTTTTATGTTTCACTCTGTTTTCTCCTATATTGACAGATGCAGTTCGAACTCTAAATCAACACGGTTTGTGCTAGCTTCTTGAAACTTGACATAATACAGTATTTCTACGTTCTATCTCTAAGGTTTGTTTCCTCTTGATGTACTCTTAAGCAAAGACTGGTGAATAACTCATTCAATGAAAGGCGTTGTTAGGTTGGCAAAAAACTACAGTCTCCTGTAATCTAAACATATATATTTTCTTCCGACCTTCATGATACTTTCAAGTAATGAGCAGTACACCAATCAAACTTGGATACCCAAGTTTTGTTCTCCTAGGTTGAAGCATTCGTTTGCAGTAACAGTTTGAATTTTTAGGTTTCACTCTGTTTTCTCCTATACTGACAGATGCTCTTTGAACTCTAAATCAAACACGGTTTGTGCTAGCTTCTTGAAACTTGACACAATACAGTAGTTCTACGTTCTATCTCTAAGGTTTGTTTCGTCTGTATGTAGCCTTAAGCATAGACTGGAGAATAACTCATTCAATGAAAGTCATTGTTAGGCTGCCAAAAATCTACAGTGTCCTGAAATCACAACATATATTTTTTCTTCCGACCTTCATGATACTTTCAAGTAATGAGCAGTACACCAATCAAACTTGGATGCCCAAGTTTCGTTCTCCTAGGTTGAAGCATTCGTTTGCAGTAACAGTTTGAATTTTTAGGTTTCACTCTGTTTTCTCTTGTATTGACAGATGCAGTTCGAACTCTAAATCAAACACAGTTTGTGCTAGCTTCTTGAAACTTGACACAATACAGTAGTTCTATGTTCTATCTCTAAGTTTTGTTTTCTCTTGATGCAGCCTAATGCAAGGACTGCGAATAACACTTAAATGGAAAGGGGTTGCCAAACTTCCAAACACTAGAGTCTCCTGAAATCTCAACATATATTTTTTCATAAAATCTTCATGATACATTCACGTAATGATCAGTACACCAATCCCACTAGAATGCCCAACTTTAGTTCTCCTAGATTGAAGTATTCGTTTCCAGGAACAGTTTGAATTTTTAGGTTTCACTCTGTTTTCTCCTATATTGACAGATGCAGTTCGAACTCTAAATCAAACAAGGTTTGTGCTAGCTTCTTGAAACTTGAAAAAATAAAGTGGTTCTATGTTCTATCTCTAAGATTTGCTTCCTCTTGATGTAGCCTAAAGCAGGGACTGGCGAATAACCCTTATATTGAAAGGGGTTGCCAAACTTCGAAAAACGAGAGTCTCCTGAAATCTCAACATATATTTTTTCATCCAATCTTCATGGTACATTCACGTAATGATCAGTACACCAATCCCACTTGGATGCCCAAGATTAGTTCTCCTAGACTGAAGCATTCGATTGCAGGAACAGTTTGAATTTTTAGGTTTCACTCTGTTTTCTCCTATATTGACAGATGCAGTTCGAACTCTAAATCAACACGGTTTGTGCTAGCTTCTTGAAACTTGACACAATACAGTAGTTCTACGTTCTATCTCTAATTTTTTTTCCTCTTGATGTAGCCTAATGCAGGGACTGCGAATAACACTTATATGGAAAGGGGTTGCCAAACTTCCAAACACTAGAGTCTCCTGAAATCTCAACATATATATTTTATCCAATCTTCATGATACATTCACGTAATGATCAGTACACCAATCCCACTTGGATGCCCAAGTTTAGTTCTCTTAGATTGAAGCCTTCGTTTCCAGGAACAGTTTGAATTTTTAGGTTTCACTCTGTTTTCTCCTATATTGACAGATGCAGTTCGAACTCTAAATCAACACGGTTTGTGCTAGCTTCTTGAAACTTGACACAATACAGTATTTCTAAGTTCTATCTCTAAGGTTTGTTTCTTCTTGATGTAGTCTTAAGCAAAGACTGGTGAATAACTCATTCAATGAAAGGCGTTGTTAGGTTGGCAAAAAACTACAGTCTCCTGTAATCTCAACATATATTTTTTCTTCCAACCTTCATGATACTTTCAAGTAATGAGCAGTACACCAATCAAACTTGGATACCCAAGTTTTGTTCTCCTAGGTTGAAGCATTCGTTTGCAGTAACAGTTTGAATTTTTAGGTTTCACTCTGTTTTCTCCTATATTGACAGATGCTGTTTGAACTCTAAATCAAACACGGTTTGTGCTAGCTTCTTGAAACTTGACACAATACAGTAGTTCTACGTTCTATCTCTAAGGTTTGTTTCGTCTTGATGTAGCCTTAAGCAGAGACTGGAGAATAACTCATTCAATGAAAGGCATTGTTAGGCTGCCAAAAAACTACAGTGTCCTGAAACCACAACATATATTTTTTCTTCCGACCTTCATGATACTTTCAAGTAATGAGCAGTACACCAATCAAACTTGGATGCCCAAGTTTCGTTCTCATAGGTTGAAGCATTCGTTTGCAGTAACAGTTTGAATTTTTAGATTTCACTCTGTTTTCTCCTATATTGACAGATGCAGTTCGAACTCTAAATCAAACACAGTTTGTGCTAGCTTCTTGAAACTTGACACAATACAGTAGTTCTACGTTCTATCTCTAAGTTTTGTTTCCTCTTGATGTAGCCTAATGCAGGGACTGCGAATAATACTTATATGGAAAGGGGTTGCCAAACTTCCAAACACTAGAGTCTCCTGAAATCTCAACATACATTTTTTCATAAAATCTTCATGATACATTCACGTAATGATCAGTACACCAATCCCACTAGAATGCCCAACTTTAGTTCTCCTAGATTGAAGCATTCGTTTCCAGGAACAGTTTGAATTTTTAGGTTTCACTCTGTTTTCTCCTATATTGACAGATGCATTTCGAACTCTAAATCAAACAAGGTTTGTGCTAGCTTCTTGAAACTTGAAAAATTAAAGTGGTTCTACGTTCTATCTCTAAGATTTGCTTCCTCTTGATGTAGCCTAAAGCAGGGACTGGCGAATAACACTTATATTGAAAGGGGTTGCCAAACTTCGAAAAACGAGAGTCTCCTGAAATCTCAACATATATTTTTTCATCCAATCTTCATGATACATTCACGTAATGATCAGTACACCAATCCCACTTGGATGCCCAAGTTTAGTTTTCCTAGACTGAAGCACTCGTTTGCAGGAACAGTTTGAATTTTTAGGTTTCACTCTGTTTTCTCCTATATTGACAAATGCAGTTAGAACTCTAAATCAAAAACGGTTTGAGCTAGCTTCTTGAAACTTGACACAATACAGTAGTTCTACGTTCTATCTCTAAGGTTTGTTTCGTCTTGATATAGCCTTAAGCAGAGACTGGAGAATAACTCATTCAATGAAAGGCATTGTTAGGCTGCCAAAAAACTACAGTCTCCTGAAATCACAACATATATTTTTTCTTCAGACCTTCATATACTTTCAAGTAATGAGCAGTACACCAATCAAACTTGGATGCCCTAATTTCGTTCTTCTAGGTTGAAGCATTCGTTTGCAGTAACAGTTTGAATTTTTAGGTTTCACTCTGTTTTCTCCTATATTGACATGCAGTTAGAACTCTAAATCAAAAACGGTTTGTGCTAGCTTCTTGAAACTTGACACAATACAGTAGTTCTACGTTCTATCTCTAAGGTTTGTTTCGTCTTGATGTAGCCTTAAGCAGAGACTGGAGAATAACTCATTCAATGAAAGGCGTTGTTAGGCTGCCAAAAAACTACAGTCTCCTGAAATCACAACATATATTTTTTCTTCCGACCTTCATGATACTTTCAAGTAATGAGCAGTACACCAATCAAAATTGGATGCCCAAGTTTCGTTCTCCTAGGTTGAAGCATTCGTTTGCAGTAACTGTTTGAATTTTTAGGTTTCACTCTGTTTTCTCCTATATTGACAGATGCATTTCGAACTCTTAATCAAACACGGTTTGTGCTAGCTTCTTGAAACTTGACACAATACAGTAGTTCTACGTTCTATCTCTAAGGTTTGTTTCCTCTTGATGTAGCCTTAAGCAGAGACTGGCGAATAACTCATTCAATGAAATGCGTTGTTAGGTTGCCAAAAAACTACAGTCTCCTGTAGTCTCAACATATATTTTTTCTTCCGACCTTTATGATACTTTCAAGTAATGAGCAGTACACCAATCAAACTTGGATGCCCTAGTTTCGTTCTTCTAGGTTGAAGCATTCGTTTGCAGTAACAGTTTGAATTTTTAGGTTTCACTCTGTTTTCTCCTATATTGACAGATGCTGTTTGAACTCTAAATCAAACACGGTTTGTGCTAGCTTCTTGAAACTTGACACAATACAGTAGTTCTACGTTCTATCTCTAAGGTTTGTTTCCTCTTGATGTAGCCTTAAGCAGAGACTGGAGAATAACTCATTCAATGAAAGGCATTGTTAGGCTGCCAAAAATCTACAGTGTCCTGAAATCACAACATATATTTTTTCTTCCGACCTTCATGATACTTTCAAGTAATGAGCAGTACACCAATCAAACTTGGATGCCCAAGTTTCGTTCTCCTAGGTTGAAGCATTCGTTTGCAGTAACAGTTTGAATTTTTAGGTTTAACTCTGTTTTCTCCTGTATTGACAGATGCAGTTCGAACTCTAAATCAAACACAGTTTGTGCTAGCTTCTTGAAACTTGACACAATACAGTAGTTCTACGTTCTATCTCTAAGTTTTGTTTCCTCTTGATGCAGCCTAATGCAGGGACTGCAAATAACACTTTAATGGAAAGGGGTTGCCAAACTTCCAAACACTAGAGTCTCCTGAAATCTCAACATATATTTTTTCATCCAATCTTCATGATACATTCACGTAATGATTAGTACACCAATCCCACTTGGATGCCCAAGATTAGTTCTCCTAGACTGAAGCATTCGTTTGCAGGAACAGTTTGAATTTTTAGGTTTCACTCTGTTTTCTCCTATATTGACAGATGCAGTTCGAACTCTAAATCAACACGGTTTGTGCTAGCTTCTTGAAACTTGACACAATACAGTAGTTCTACGTTCTATCTCTAATATTTTTTCCTCTTGATGTAGCCTAATGCAGGGACTGCGAATAACACTTATATGGAAAGGGGTTGCCAAAGTTCCAAACACTAGAGTCTCCTGAAATCTCAACATATATATTTTATCCAATCTTCATGATACATTCACGTAATGATCACTACACCAATCCCACTTGGATGCCCAAGTTTAGTTCTCTTAGATTGAAGCATTCGGTTCCTGGAACAGTTTGAATTTTTAGGTTTCACTCTGTTTTCTCCTATATTGACAGATGCAGTTCGAACTCTAAATCAACACGGTTTGTGCTAGCTTCTTGAAACTTGACACAATACAGTATTTCTACGTTCTATCTCTAAGGTTTGTTCCTCTTGATGTAGTCTTAAGCAAAGACTGGTGAATAACTCATTCAATGAAAGGCGTTGTTAGGTTGGCAAAAAACTACAGTCTCCTGTAATCTCAACATATATTTTTTCTTCCAACCTTCATGATACTTTCAAGTAATGAGCAGTACACCAATCAAACTTGGCTACCCAAGTTTTGTTCTCCTAGGTTGAAGCATTCGTTTCCAGGAACAGTTTGAATTTTTAGGTTTCACTCTGTTTTCTCCTATATTGACAGATGCTGTTTGAACTCTAAATCAAACACGGTTTGTGCTAGCTTCTTGAAACTTGACACAATACAGTAGTTCTACGTTCTATCTCTAAGGTTTGTTTCGTCTTGATGTAGCCTTAAGCAGAGACTGGAGAATAACTCATTCAATGAAAGGCATTGTTAGGCTAAAAAAAACTACAGTCTCCTGAAATCACAACATATATTTTTTCTTCCGACCTTCATGATACTTTCAAGTAATGAGCAGTACACCAATCAAACTTGGATGCCCTAGTTTCGTTCTCCTAGGTTGAAGCATTCGTTTGCAGGAACAGTTTGAATTTTTACGTTTCACTCTGTTTTCTCCTATATTGACACATGCAGTTAGAACTCTAAATCAAACACAGTTTGTGCAAGGTTCTTGAAACTTGACACATTAAAGTAGTTCTGCGTTCTATACCTAAGGTTTGTTTCCTCCTGATGTAGCCTTAAGCAGAGACTGTAGAATAACTCATTCAATGAAAGCCGTTGTTAGGCTGCCAAAAAACTACAGTCTCCTGAAATCACAACATATGTTTTTTCTTCCGACCTTCATAATACTTTCAAGTAGTGAGCAGTACACCAATCAAACTTGGATGCCCTAGTTTCGTTCTTCTACGTTGAAGCATTGTTTTGCAGTAACAGTTTGAATTTGTAGGTTTCACTCTGTTTTCTCCTATATTGACAGATGCAGTTCGAACTCTAAATCAACACGGTTTATGCTAGCTTCTTGAAACTTGACACAATACAGTAGTTCTACGTTCTATCTCTAAGGTTTGTTTCCTCTTGAAGTAGCCTAATGCAGGGACTGCGAATAACACTTATATGGAAAGGGGTTGCCAAACTTCCAAACACTAGAGTCTCCTGAAATCTCAACATATATTTTTTCATCCAATCTTCATGATACATTCACGTAATGATCAGTACACCAATCCCACTTGGATGCCCAAGTTTAGTTCTCCTAGATTGAACCATTCGTTTCCAGGAACAGTTTGAATTTTTAGGTTTCACTCTGTTTTCTCCTATATTGACAGATGCAATTCGAACTCTAAATCAAAACGGTTTGTGCTAGCTTCTTGAAACTTGACACAACACAGTAGTTCTACGTTCTATCTCTAAGGTTTGTTTCCTCTTGATGTAGCCTTAAGCAGAGACTGGAGAATAACTCATACAATGAAAGGCATTGTTAGGCTGCCAAAAAAATACAGGCTCCTGAAATCACAACATATATTTTTTCTTCCGACCTTCATGATACTTTCAAGTAATGAGCAGTACACCAATCAAACTTGGATGCCCAAGTTTCGTTCTCCTAGGTTGAAGCATTCGTTTGCAGTAACAGTTTGAATTTTTAGGTTTCCCTCTGTTTTCTCCTCTATTGACAGATGCAGTTCGAACTCTAAATCAAACACAGTTTGTGCTAGCTTCTTGAAACTTGACACAATACAGTAGTTCTACGTTCTATCTCTAAGTTTTGTTTCCTCTTGATGTAGCCTAATGCAGGGACTGCGAATAACACTTATATGGAAAGGGGTTGCCAAACTTCCAAACACTAGAGTCTCCTGAAATGTCAACATATATTTTTTCATCCAATCTTCATGATACATTCACCTAATGATCAGTACACCAATCCCACTTGAATGCCCAAGTTTAATTCTCCTAGATTGAAGCATTCGTTTCCAGGAACAGTTTGAATTTTTAGGTTTCACTCTGTTTTCTCCTATATTGACAGATGCAGTACGAACTCTAAATCAACACGGTTTGTTCTAGCTTCTTGAAACTTGACACAATAGAGTAGTTCTACGTTCTAACTTAAAGTTTGTTTCCCCTTGATGTAGCCTTAAGCAGAGACTGGAGAATAACTCATTCAATGAAAGGCGTTGTTAGGTTGCCAAAAAACTACAGTCTCCTGAAATCACAACATATATTTTTTCTTCAGACCTTCATGATACTTTCAAGTAATGAGCAGTACACCAATCAAACTTGGATGCCCTAGTTTCGTTCTTCTAGGTTGAAGCATTCGTTTGCAGTAACAGTTTGAATTTTTAGGTTTCACTCTGTTTTCTCCTATATTGACAGATGCAGTTCGAACTCTAAATCAACACGGTTTGTGCTAGCTTCTTGAAACTTGACACAATACAGTAGTTCTACGTTCTATCTCTAAGGTTTTTTTCCTCTTGATGTAGCCTTAAGCAGAGACTGGAGAATAACTCATTCAATGAAAGGCATTGTTAGACAGCCAAAAAACTACAGTCTCCTGAAATCACAACATATATTTTTTCTTCCGACCTTCATGATACTTTCAAGTAATGAGCAGTACACCAATCAAACTTGGATGCCCAAGTTTTGTTCTCCTAGGTTGAAGCATTCGTTTGCAGTAACAGTTTGAATTTTTAGGTTTCACTCTGTTTTCTCCTATAATGACAGATGCTGTTCGAACTCTAAATCAAACACGGTTTGTGCTAGCTTCTTGAAACTTGACACAATACAGTAGTTCTACGTTCTATCTCTTATTTTTGTTTCCTCTTGATGTAGCCTTAAGCAGAGACTGGAGAATAACTCATTCAATGAAAGGCGTTGTTAGGCTGCCAAAATCTACAGTCTCCTGAAAGCACAACATATATTTTTTCTTCCGAACTTCATGATACTTTCAAGTAATGAGCAGTACACCAATCAAACTTGGATGCCCAAGTTTCGTTCTCCTAGGTTGAAGCATTGGTTTGCAGGAAGAGTTTGAATTTTTACGTTTCACTCTGTTTTCCCCTATATTGACAGATGCAGTTCGAACTCTAAATCAAACACGGTTTGTGCTAGCTTTTTGAAACTTGACACAATGCAGTAGTTCTACGTTCTATCTCTAAGGTTTGTTTCCTCTTGGTGTAGTCTTAAGCAAAAACTGGTGAATAACTCATTCAATGAAAGGCATTGTTAGGCTGCCAAAAAACTACAGTCTCCTGTAATCTCAACATATATTTTTTCTTCCGACCTTCATGATACTTTCAAGTAATGAGCAGTACACCAATCAAACTTGGATGCCCGAGTTTCGTTCTCCTAGGTTGAAGCATTCGTTTGCAGTAACAGTTTGAATTTTTAGGTTTCACTCTGTTTTCTCCTATATTGACAGTTGCAGTTCGAACTCGAAATCAACACGGTTTGTGCTAGCGTCTTGAAACTTGACACAATACAGTAGTTCTACGTTCTATCTCTAAGGTTTGTTTCCTCTTGATGTAGCCTTAAGCAGAGACTGGAGAATAACTCATTCAATGAAAGGCGTTGTTAGGCTGCCAAAAAACTGCAGTATCCTGAAATCACAACATATATTTTTGCTTCCGACCTTCATGATACTTTCAAGTAATGAGCAGTACACCAATCAAACTTGGATGCCCAAGTTTCGTTCTCCTAGGTTGAAGCATTCGTTTGCAGTAACAGTTTGAATTTTTAGGTTTCACTCTGTTTTCTCCTATATTGACAGATGCAGTACGAACTCTAAATCAACACGGTTTGTGCTAGCTTCTTGAAACTTGACACAATACAGTAGTTCTACGTTCTATCTCTAAGTTTTGTTTCCTCTTGATGTAGTCTAATGCAGGGACTGCAAATAACACTTATATGGAAAGGGGTTGCCAAACTTCCAAACACTAGAGTCTCCTGAAATCTCAACATATATTTTTTCATCCAATCGTCAGGATACATTCACTTAAGGATCAGTACACGAATCCCACTTGGATGCCCAAGTTTAGTTCTCCTAGATTGAAGCATTTTATCCAGGAACAGTTTGAATTTTTAGGTTTCACTCTGTTTTCTCCTATATTGACAAATATAGTTCAAACTCTAAATCAAACAAGGTTTGTGCTACCTTCTGGAAACTTGACAAAATAAAGTAGTTCTACGTTCTATCTCTAAGGTTTGCTTCCTCTGGATGTAGCCTAACCAGGGACTGGCAAATAACACTTATATTGAAAGGGGTTGCCAAACTTCCAAAAACTAGAGTCTCCGGAAATCTCAACATATATTTTTTCATCCAACCATCATGATACATTCACGTAATGATCAGTACACCAATCCCACTTGGATGTCCAAGTTTAGTTCTCCTAGATTGAAGCATTCGTTTCCAGGAACAGTTTGAATTTTTAGGTTTCACTCTGTTTTCTCCTATATTGACAGATGCAGTTCGAACTCTAAATCAAACACGGTTTGTGCTAGCTTCTTGAAATTTGACACAATACAGTAGTTGTACGTTCTATCTCTAAGGTTTGTTTCGTCTTGATGTAGTCTTAAGCAGAGACTGGAGAATAACTCATTCAATGAAAAGCGTTGTTACGCTGCCAAAAAACTACAGTGTCCTGAAATCACAACATATATTTTTTCTTCCGACCTTCATGATACTTTCAAGTAATGAGCAGTACACCAATCAAACTTGCATGCCCTAGTTTCGTTGTCCTAGGTTGAAGCATTCGTTTGCAAGAACAGTTTGAATTTTTACGTTTCACTCTGTTTTCTTTTATATTGAGACATGCATTTAGAACTCTAAATCAAACACGGTTTGTGCTAGCTTCTTGAAACTTGACACAATAAAGTAGTTCTACGTTCTATACCTAAGGTTTGTTTCCTCTTGATGTAGCCTTAAGCAGAGACTGGCGAATAACACTTTCAATGAAAGGTGTTGTTAAGCTTCCAAAAAAATACCATCTCCTGAAATCTCAACATATATTTTTTCATCCTACCTTCATGATACTTTCAAGTAATAAGCAGTACACCAATCAAACTTAGATGCCCAAGTTTCGTTCTCCTAGGTTGAAGCATTCATTTGCAGGAAGAGTTTGAATTTTTACGTTTCACTCTGTTTTCTCCTATATTGACAGATGCAGTTCGAACTGTAAATCAAACACGGTTTGGGCTAGCTTCTTGAAACTTGACACAATGCAGTAGTTCTACGTTCTATCTCTAAGGTTTGTTTCCTCTTGATGTAGTCTTAAGCAAAGACTGGTGAATAACTCATTCAATGAAAGGCATTGTTAGGCTGCAAAAAAACTACAGTCTCCTGCAATCTCAACATATATTTTTTCTTCCGACCTTCATGATACTTTCAAGTAATGAGCAGTTCACCAATCAAACTTGGATGCCCAAGTTTTGTTCTCCTAGGTTGAAGCATTCCTTTGCAGTAACAGTTTGAATTTTTAGGTTTCACTCTGTTTTCTCCTATATTGACAGATGCAGTTCGAACTCTAAATCAAACACGGTTTCTGCTAGCTTCTTGAAACTTGACACAATACAGTAGTTCTACGTTCTATCTCTAAGGTTTGTTTCATCTAGATGTAGCCTTAAGCAGAGACTGGAGAATAACTCATTCAATGAAAGGCGTTGTTAGGCTGCCAAAAAACTACAGTCTCCTGAAATCACAACATATATTTATTCTTCCTACCTTCATGATACTTTCAATTAATGAGCAGTACACCAATCAAACTTGGATGCCCAAGTTTAGTTCTCCTAGTTTGAAGCATTCGTTTCCAGGAACAGTTTGAATTTTTAGGTTTCACTCTGTTTTCTCCTATATTGACGGATGCAGTACGAACTCTAAATCAACACGGTTTGTGCTAGCTTCTTGAAACTGGACACAATACAGTAGTTCTACGTTCTATCTCTAAGGTTTGTTTCCTCTTGATGTAGTCTTAAGTAAAGAACGGTGAATAACTCATTCAATGAAAGGCGTTGTTAGGTTGGCAAAAAACTACAGTCTCCTGTAATCTCAACATATATTTTTTCTTCCGACTTTCATGATACTTTCAAGTAATGAGCAGTACACCAATCAAACTTGGATGCCCAAGTTTCGATCTCCTAGGTTGAAGCATTCGTTTGCAGTAACAGTTTGAATTTTTAGGTTTCACTCTGTTTTCTCCTATATTGACAGATGCAGTTCAAACTCTAAATCAAACACAGTTTGTGCTAGCTTCTTGAACTTGAAACAATACAGTAGTTCTAGGTTCTATCTCTAAGTTTTGTTTCCTCTTGATGTAGTCTAATGCAGGGACTGCAAATAACACTTATATGGAAAGGGGTTGCCAAACTTCCAAACACTAGAGTCTCCTGAAATCTCAACATATATTTTTTCATCCAATCGTCAGGATACATTCACTTAAGGATCAGTACACGAATCCCACTTGGATGCCCAAGTTTAGTTCTCCTAGATTGAAGCATTCGTATCCAGGAACAGTTTGAATTTTTAGGTTTCACTCTGTTTTCTCCTATATTGACAAATATAGTTCAAACTCTAAATCAAACAAGGTTTGTGCTACCTTCTGGAAACTTGACAAAATAAAGTAGTTCTACGTTCTATCTCTAAGGTTTGCTTCCTCTGGATGTAGCCTAACCAGGGACTGGCAAATAACACTTATATTGAAAGGGGTTGCCAAACTTCCAAAAACTAGAGTCTCCGGAAATCTCAACATATATTTTTTCATCCAATCATCATGATACATTCACGTAATGATCAGTACACCAATCCCACTTGGATGTCCAAGTTTAGTTCTCCTAGATTGAAGCATTCGTTTCCAGGAACAGTTTGAATTTTTAGGTTTCACTCTGTTTTCTCCTATATTGACAGATGCAGTTCGAACTCTAAATCAAACACGGTTTGTGCTAGCTTCTTGAAATTTGACACAATACAGTAGTTGTACGTTCTATCTCTAAGGTTTGTTTCGTCTTGATGTAGTCTTAAGCAGAGACTGGAGAATAACTCATTCAATGAAAAGCGTTGTTACGCTGCCAAAAAACTACAGTGTCCTGAAATCACAACATATATTTTTTCTTCCGACCTTCATGATACTTTCAAGTAATGAGCAGTACACCAATCAAACTTGCATGCCCTAGTTTCGTTGTCCTAGGTTGAAGCATTCGTTTGCAAGAACAGTTTGAATTTTTACGTTTCACTCTGTTTTCTTTTATATTGAGACATGCATTTAGAACTCTAAATCAAACACGGTTTGTGCTAGCTTCTTGAAACTTGACACAATAAAGTAGTTCTTCGTTCTATACCTAAGGTTTGTTTCCTCTTGATGTAGCCTTAAGCAGAGACTGGCGAATAACACTTTCAATGAAAGGCGTTGTTAAGCTTCCAAAAAAATACCATCTCCTGAAATCTCAACATATATTTTTTCATCCTACCTTCATGATACTTTCAAGTAATAAGCAGTACACCAATCAAACTTAGATGCCCAAGTTTCGTTCTCCTAGATTGAAGCATTCATTTGCAGGAAGAGTTTGAATTTTTACGTTTCACTCTGTTTTCTCCTATATTGACAGATGCAGTTCGAACTGTAAATCAAACACGGTTTGGGCTAGCTTCTTGAAACTTGACACAATGCAGTAGTTCTACGTTCTATCTCTAAGGTTTGTTTCCTCTTGATGTAGTCTTAAGCAAAGACTGGTGAATAACTCATTCAATGAAAGGCATTGTTAGGCTGCAAAAAAACTACAGTCTCCTGCAATCTCAACATATATTTTTTCTTCCTACCTTCATGATACTTTCAAGTAATGAGCAGTTCACCAATCAAACGTGGATGCCCAAGTTTTGTTCTCCTAGGTTGAAGCATTCCTTTGCAGTAACAGTTTGAATTTTTAGGTTTCACTCTGTTTTCTCCTATATTGACAGATGCAGTTCGAACTCTAAATCAAACACGGTTTCTGCTAGCTTCTTGAAACTTGACACAATACAGTAGTTCTACGTTCTATCTCTAAGGTTTGTTTCATCTTGATGTAGCCTTAAGCAGAGACTGGAGAATAACTCATTCAATGAAAGGCGTTGTTAGGCTGCCAAAAAACTACAGTCTCCTGAAATCACAACATATATTTATTCTTCCTACCTTCATGATACTTTCAATTAATGAGCAGTACACCAATCAAACTTGGATGCCCAAGTTTAGTTCTCCTAGTTTGAAGCATTCGTTTCCAGGAACAGTTTGAATTATTAGGTTTCACTCTGTTTTCTTATATATTGACGGATGCAGTACGAACTCTAAATCAACACGGTTTGTGCTAGCTTCTTGAAACTTGACACAATACAGTAGTTCTACGTTCTATCTCTAAGGCTTGTTTCACTTGATGTAGCCTTAAGCAGAGACTGGAGAATAACTCATTCAATGAAAGGCATTGTTAGGCTGCCAAAAACTACATTCTTTTGAAATCACAACATATATTTTTTCTTCCGACCTTCATGATACTTTCAAGTAATGAGCAGTACACGAATCAAACTTGGATGCCCAAATTTCGTTCTCCTAGGTTGAGGCATTCGTTTGCAGTAACAGTTTGAATTTTTAGGTTTCACTCTGTTTTCTCCTATATTGACAGTTGCAGTTCAAACTCGAAATCAACACGGTTTGTGCTAGTGTCTTGAAACTTGACACAATACAGTAGTTCTACGTTCTATCTCTAAGGTTTGTTTCCTCTTGATGTAGCCTTAAGCAGAGACTGGAGAATAACTCATTCAATGAAAGGCATTGTTAGGCTGCCAAAAAACTGCAGTCTCCTGAAATCACAACATATATTTTTTCTTCCGACCTTCATGATACTTTGAAGTAATGAGCAGTACACCAATCAAACTTGGATCCCCAAGTTTCGTTCTCCTAGGTTGAAGCATTCGTTTGCAGTAACAGTTTGAATTTTTAGGTTTCATTCTGTTTTCTCCTATATTGACAGATGCAGTTCGATCTCTAAATCAAACACACTTTGTGCTAGCCTCTTGAAACTTGACACAATACAGTAGTTCTACGTTCTATCTCTAAGGTTTGTTTCCTCTTGATGTAGCCTTAAGCAGAGACTGGAGAATAACTCATTCAATGAAAGGCGTTGTTAGACTGCCAAAAAACTGCAGTCTCCTGAAATCACAACATATATTTTTTCTTCCGAGCTTCATGATACTTTCAAGTAATGAGCAGTACACCAATCAAACTTGGATGCCCAAGTTTCGTTCTCCTAGGTTGAAGCATTCGTTTGCAGTAACAGTTTGAATTTTTAGGTTTCATTCTGTTTTCTCCTATATTGACAGATGCAGTTCGATCTCTAAATCAAACACACTTTGTGCTAGCCTCTTGAAACTTGACACAATACAGTAGTTCTACGTTCTATCTCTAAGTTTTGTTTCCTCTTGATGTAGCCTAATGCAGGGACTGCGAATAACACTTATATGGAAAGGGGTTGCCAAACTTCCAAACACTAGAGTCTCCTGAAATCTCAACATATATTTTTTCATCCAATCTTCTGGATACATTCACGTAAGGATCAGTACACCAATCCCACTTGGATGCCCAAGTTTAGTTCTCCTAGATTGAAGCATTCGTATCCAGGAACAGTTTGAATTTTTAGGTTTCACTCTGTTTTCTCCTATATTGAAAATATAGTTCAAACTCTAAATCAAACAAGGTTTGTGCTACCTTCTGGAAACTTGACAAAATAAAGTAGTTCTACGTTCTATCTCTAAGGTTTGCTTCCTCTGGATGTAGCCTAAAGCAGGGACTGGCAAATAACACTTATATTGAAAGGGGTTGCCAAACTTCCAAAAACTAGAGTCTCCGGAAATCTCAACATATATTTTTTCATTCAACCTTTATGATACATTCACGTAATGATCAGTACACCAATCCCACTTGGATGCAAAGTTTAGTTCTCCTAGATTGAAGCATTCGTTTCCAGGAACAGTTTGAATTTTTAGGTTTCACTCTGTTTTCTCCTATATTGACAGATGCAGTATGAACTCTAAATCAACACGGTTTGTGCTAGCTTCTTGAAACTTGACACAATACAGTAGTTCTACGTTCTATCTCTAAGGTTTGTTTCACTTGATGTAGCCTTAAGCAGAGACTGGAGAATAACTCATTCAATGAAAGGCGTTGTTAGGCTGCCAAAAAACTACAGTCTCCTGAAATCACAACATATATTTTTTCTTCCGACCTTCATGATACTTTCAAGTAATGAGCAGTACACCAATCAAACTTGGATGCCCAAGTTTCGTTCTCCTAGGTTGAAGCATTCGTTTGCAGTAACAGTTTGAATTTTTAGGTTTCAATCTGTTTTCTCCTATATTGACAGTTGCAGTTCGAACTCGAAATCAACACGGTTTGTGCTAGCGTCTTGAAACTTGACACAATACAGTAGTTCTACGTTCTATCTCTAAGGTTTGTTTCCTCTTGATGTAGCCTTAAGCAGAGACTGGAGAATAACTCATTCAATGAAAGGCGTTGTTAGGCTGCCAAAAAACTACAGTCTCCTGAAATCACAACATATATTTTTTCTTCCGACCTTCATGATACTTTCAAGTAATGAGCAGTACACCAATCAAACTTGGATGCCCTAGTTTCGTTCTTCTAGTTTGAAGCATTCGTTGGCAGTAACAGTTTGAATATTTAGGTTTCACTCTCTTTTCTCCTATATTGACAGATGCAGTTCGAACTCTAAATCAACACGGTTTGTGCTAGCTTCTTGAAACTTGACACGATACAGTAGTTCTACGTTCTATCTCTAAGGTTTGTTTCCTCTTGATGTAGCCTTAAGCAGAGACTGGAGAATAACTCATTCAATGAAAGGCGTTATTAGGCTGCCAAAAAACTACAGTCTCCTGAAATCACAACATATATTTTTTCTTCCGACCTTCATGATACTTTCAAGTAATGAGCAGTACACCAATCAAACTTGGATGCCCAAGTTTCGTTCTCCTAGGTTGAAGCATTCGTTTGCAGGAACAGTTTGAATTTTTAGTTTTCACTCTGTTTTCTCCTATATTGACAGATGCAGTTCAAACTCTAAATCAAACACGGTTTGTGCTAACTTCTTGAAACTTGACACAATACAGTAGTTCTACGTTCTATCTCTAAGGTTTGTTTCCTCTTGATGTAGCCTTAAGCAGAGACTGGAGAATAACTCATTCAATGAAAAGCGTTGTTACGCTGCCAAAAAACTACATTGTCCTGAAATCACAACATATATTTTTTCTTCCGACATTCATGATACTTTCAAGTAATGAGCAGTATACCAATCAAACTTGGATGCCCAAGTTTCGTTCTCCTTGGTTGAAGCATTCGTTTCTGGTAACATTTGAATTTTTAGGTTTCACTCTGTTTTATCCTATATTGACAGATGCAGTTCGAACTCTAAATCAAACACAGTTTGTGCTAGGTTCTTGAAACTTGACACAATACAGTAGTTCTACGTTCTATCTCTAAGTTTTGTTTCCTCTTGATGTAGCCTAATGCAGGGACTGCGAATAACAGTTATATGGAAAGGGGTTGCCAAGCTTCCAAACACTAGATTCTCCTGAAATCTCAACATATATTTTTTCATAAATCTTCATGATACATTAATATAATGATCAGTACACCAATCCCACTTGGATGCCCAAGTTTACTTCTCCTAGATTGAAGCATTTGTTTCCAGGAACAGTTTGAATTTTTAGGTTTCACTCTGTTTTCTCCTATATTGACAGATGCATTTCAAACTCTAAATCAAACAAGGTTTGTGCTAGCTTCTTGAAACTTGAAAAAATAAAGTAGTTCTATGTTCTATCTCTAAGGTTTCTTCCTCTTGATGTAGACTAAAGCAGGGACTGGTGAATAACACTTATATTGAAAGGGGTTGCCAAACTTTGAAAAACGAGAGTCTCCTGAAATCTCAACGTATATTTTTTCATCCAATCTTCAAGATACATTCACGTAATGATCAGTACACCAATCCCACTTGGATGCCCAAGTTTATTTCTCCTAGACTGAAACATTCGTTTGCAAGAACAGTTTGAATTTTTAGGTTTCAATCTGTTTTCTCCTATATTGACACATGCAGTTAGAACTCTAAATCAAACACGGTTTGTGCTAGCTTCTTGAAACTTGACACATACAGTAGTTCTACGTTCTATCTCTAAGGTTTGTTTCCTCTTGATGTAGCCTTAAGCAGAGACTGGAGAATAACTCATTCAATGAAAGGCATTGTTAGGCTGCCAAAAAACTACATTCATTTGAAATCACAACATATATTTTTTCTTCCGACCTTCATGATACATTCAAGTAATGAGCAGTACACCAATCAAACTTGGATGCCCTAGTTTCATTCTCCTAGGTTAAAGCATTCGTTTGCAGGAACAGTTTTGAATTTTTAGGTTTCACTCTGTTTTCTCCTGTATTGACAGATGCAGTTAGAACTCTAAATCAAACACGGTTTGTGCTAGCTTCTTGAAACTTGACACAATAAAGTAGTTCTACGTTCTATACCTAAGGTTTGTTTCCTCTTGATGTAGCCTTAAGCAGAGACTGGCGAATAACACTTTCAATGAAAGGCTTTGTTAAGCTTCCAAAAACCTACCATCTCCTGAAATCTCAACATATATTTTTTCATCCGACCTTCATGATACTTTCAAGTAATAAGCAGTACACCAATCTAACTTGCATGCCCAAGTTTCGTTCTCCTAGGTTGACGCATTCGTTTGCAGAAACAGGTTGAATTATTACATTTCACTCTGTTTTCTCCTATATTGACAAATGCAGTTCGAACTCTAAATCAAACACGGTTTGTGCTAGCTTCTTGAAACTTGACACAATACAGTAGTTCTACGTTCTATCTCTAAGGTTTGTTTCCTCTTGATGTAGCCTTAAGCAGAGACTGGAGAATAACTCATTCAATGAAAGGCGTTGTTAGGCTGACAAAAAACTACAGTCTCCTGAAATCACAACATAATTTTTCATCCGACCTTCATGATACTTTCAAGTAATGAGCAGTACACCAATCAAACTTGGATGCCCAAGTTTCGTTTTCCTAGGTTGAAGCATTCGTTTGCAGTAGCAGATTGAATTTTTAGGTTTCACTCTGTTTTCTCCTATATTGACAGATGCAGTTCGAACTCTAAATCAAACACAGTTTGTGCTAGCTTCTTGAAACTTGACACAATACAGTAGTGCTACGTTCTATCTCTAAGTTTTGTTTCCTCTTGATGTAGCCTAATGCAGGGACTGCGAATAACACTTACATGGAAAGGGGTTGCCAAACTTCCAAACACTAGAGTCTCCTGAAATCTCAACATATATTTTTTCATCCAATCTTTATGATACATTCACGTAATGATCAGTACACGAATCCCACTTGGATGCCCAAGTTAAGTTCTCCTAGATTGAAGCATTCGTTTCCAGGAACAGTTTGAATTTTAGGTTTCACTCTGTTTCTCCTATACTGACAGATGCAGTTCGAACACTAAATCAACACGGTTTGTGCTAGCTTCTTGAAACTTGACACAATACAGTAGTTCTACGTTCTATCTCTAAGGTTTGTTTCCTCTTGATGTCGCCTTAAGCAAAGACTGCGAATAACTCATTCAATGAAATGCGTTGTTAGGTTGCCAAAAAACAACAGTCTCCTGTAATCTCAACATATATTTTTTCTTCCGACCTTCATGATACTTTCAAGTAATGAGCAGTACACGAATCAAACTTGGAAGCCCTAGTATCGTTCTTCTAGGTTGAAGCATTCGTTTGCAGTAACAGTTTGAATTTTTAGGTTTCACTCTGTTTTCTCCTATATTGACAGATGCAGTTCGAACTCTAAATCAACACGGATTGTGCTAGCTTCTTAACCTTGACACAATACAGTAGTTCACGTTCTATCTCTAAGGTTTGTTTCCTCTTGATGTAGTCTTAAGCAAAGACTGGTGAATAACTCATTCAATGAAAGGCGTTGTTAGGTTGGCAAAAAACTACAGTCTCCTGTAATCTCAACATATATTTTTTCTTCCAACCTTCATGATACTTTCAAGTAATGAGCAGTACACCAATCAAACTTGGATGCCCAAGTTTCGTTCTCCTAGGTTGAAGCATTCGTTTGCAGAAACAGTTTGAATTTTTACGTTTCACTCTGTTTACTCCTATATTGACAGATGCAGTTCGAACTCTAAATCAAACACCGTTTGTGCTAGCTTCTTGAAACTTGACACAATACAGTGGTTCTACGTTCTATCACTAAGTTTTGTTTCCTCTTGATGTAGCCTAATGCAGGGACAGCGAATAACACTTATATGGAAAGGGGTTGCCAAACTTCCAAACACTAGAGTCTCCTTAAATCTCAACATATATTTTTTCATAAAATCTTCATGATACATTCACGTAATGATCAGTACACCAATCCCACTTGGATGCCCAAGTTTAGTTCTCCTAGATTGAAGCATTGGTTTCCAGGAACAGTTTGAATTTTTAGGTTTCACTCTGTTTTCTCCTATATTGTCAGATGCAGTTCGAACTCTAAATAAACAAGGTTTGTGCTAGCTTCTTGAAACTTGAAAAAATAAAGTAGTTCTACGTTCTATCCCTAAAATTTGCTTCCTCTTGATATAGCCTAAAGAAGGGACTGGCGAATAACACTTATATTGAAAGGGGTTGCCAAACTTCGAAAAACGAGAGTCTCCTGAAATCTCAACACATATTTTTTTTTCCGACCTTCATGATACTTTCAAGTAATGAGCAGTACACCAATCAAACTTGGATGCCCAAGATTCGTTCTCTTAGGTTGAAGCATTCGTTTGCAGTAACAGTTTGAATTTTTAGGTTTCACTCTGTTTTCTACTATATTGACAGATGCAGTTCGAACTCTAAATCAAACACAGTTTGTGCTAGCTTCTTGAAACTTGACACAATACAGTAGTTCTACGTTCTATCTCTAAGTTTTGTTTCCTCTTGATGTAGCCTATTTCAGGGACTGCGAATAACACTTACATGGAAACGGGTTGCCAAACTTCCAAACACTACAGTCCCTGAAATCTCAACATATATTTTTTCATCCAATCTTTATGATACATTCACGTAATGATCAGTACACCAATCAAACTTGGATGCCCAAGTTTCTTTCTCCTAGGTTGAAGCATTCGTTTGCAGAAACAGTTTGAATTTTTACGTTGCACTCTGTTTTCTCCTATATTGACAGAAGCAGTTCGAACTCTAAATCAAACAAGTTTGTGCTACCTTCTTGAAACTTGACAAAATACAGTAGTTCTACGTTCTATCTCTAAGGTTTGTTTCGTCTTGATGTAGCCTTAAGCAGAGACTGGAGAATAACTCATTCAATGAAAGGCGTTGTTAGGCTGCCAAAAAACTACAGTCTCCTGAAATCACAACATATATTTTTTCTTCCGACCTTCATGATACTTTCAAGAAATGAGCAGTACACCAATCAAACTTGGATGCACAAGATTCGTTCTCCTAGGTTGAAGCATTCGTTTGCAGTAACAGTTTGAATTTTTAGGTTTCACTCTGTTTTCTGCTATATTGACAGATGCAGTTCGAACTCTAAATCAAACACAGTTTGTGCTAGCTTCTTGAAACTTGACACAAAACAGTAGTTTTACGTTCTATCTCTAAGTTTTGTTTCCTCTTGATGTAGCCTAATGCAGGGACAGCGAATAACACTTATATGGAAAGGGGTTGCCAAACTTCCAAACACTAGAGTCTCCTGAAATCTCAACATATATTTTTTCATAAAATCTTCATGATACATTCACGTAATGATCAGTACACCAATCCCACTTGGATGCCCAAGTTTAGTTCCCCTAGATTGAAGCATTCCTTTCCAGGAACAGTTTGAATTATTAGGTTTCACTCTGTTTTCTCCTATATTGACAGATGCAGTTCGAACTCTAAATCAAACACGGTGTGTGCTATCTTCTTGAAACTTGACACAATACAGTAGTTCTACGTTCTATCTCTAAGGTTTGTGTCCTCTTGATGTAGACTTAAGCAGAGACTAGAGAATAACTCATTCAATGAAAGGCGTTGTTAGGCTGCCAAAAAACTACAGTCTCCTGAAATCACAACATATATTTTTTCTTCCGACATTCATGATAGTTTCAAGTAATGAGCAGTACACCAATCAAACTTGGATGCCCAAGTTTCGTTCTCCTAGTTTGAAGCATTTATTTGCAGGAACAGTTTGAATTTTTACGTTTCACTCTGTTTTCTCCTATATTGACACATGCAGTTAGAACTCTAAATCAAGCACGGTTTGTGCTAGCTTCTTGAAACTTGACACAATAAAGTAGTTCTACGTTCTATACGTAAGGTTTGTTTCCTCTTGATGTAGCCTTAAGCAGAGACTGGCGAATAACACTTTCAATAAAAGGCGTTGTTAAGCTTCCAAAAAACTACCATCTCCTGAAATCTCAACATTTATTTTTTCATCCGACCTTCATGATACTTTCAAGTAATAAGCAGTACACCAATCAAACTTGGAAGCCCAAGTTTCGTTCTCCTAGGTTGAAGCATTCGTTTGCAGAAACAGTTTGAATTTTTACGTTTCACTCTGTTTTCTCCTATATTGACAGATGCAGTTCGAACTCTAAATCAAACAGGTTTGTGCTAGCTTCTTGAAACTTGACACAATACAGTAGTTCTACATTCTATCTCTAAGGTTTGTTTCCTCTTGATGTAGCCTTAAGCAGAGACTGGAGAATAACTCATTCAATGAAAGGCGTTGTTAGGCTGCCAAAAAACTACAGTCTCCTGAAATCACAACATATATTTTTTCTTCCGACCTTCATGATACTTTCAAGAAATGAGAAGTACACCAATCAAACTTGGATGCCCATGTTTTGTTCTCCTAGGTTGAAGCACTCTTTTGCAGTAACAGTTTGAATTTTTAGGTTGCACTGGGTTTTCTGCTATATTGACAGATGCAGTTCGAACTCTAAATCAACACGGTTTGTGCTAGCTTCATGAAACATGACACAATACAGTAGTTCTACGTTCTATCTCTAAGTTTTGTTTCCTCTTGATGTAGCCTAATGCAGGGACTGCGAATAACACTTATATGGAAAGGGGTTGCCAAACTTCCAAACACTAGAGTCTCCTGAAATCTCAACATATATTTTTTCATCCAATCTTCATCATACATTCACGTAATGATCAGTACACCAATCCCACTTGGATGCCCAAGTTTAGTTCTCCTAGATTGAAGCATTCGTTTCCAGGAACAGTTTGAATTTTTAGGTTTCATTCTGTTTTCTCCTACATTGACAGGTGCAGTTCGAACTCTAAATCAACACGGTTTGTTCTAGCTTCTTGAAACTTGACACAATACAGTAGTTCTACGTTCTATCTCTAAGGTTTGTTTCCTCTTGATGTAGCCTTAAGCAAAGTCTGGCGAATAACTAATTCAATAAAATGCGTTGTTAGGTTGCCAAAAAATTACAGTCTCCTGTAATATCAACATATATTTTTTTCTTCCGACCTTCATGATACTTTCAAGTAATGAGCAGTACACCAATCAAACTTGGATGCCCAAGATTCGTTCTCCTAGGTTGAAGCATTCGTTTGCAGAAACACTTTGAATTTTTAGGTTTCACTCTGTTTTCTCCTATATTGACAGATGCAATTCGAACTCTAAATCAAACACGGTTTGTGCTAGCTTCTTGAAACTTGACACAATACAGTAGTTCTACGTTCTATCTCTAAGGTTTGTTTCGTCTTGATGTAGCCTTAAGCAGAGACTGGAGAATAACTCATTCAATGAAAGGCAATGTTAGGCTGCCAAAAAACTACAGTGTCCTGAAATCACAACATATATTTTTGCTTCCGACCTTCATGATACTTTCAAGTAATGAGCAGTACACCAATCAAACTTGGATGCCCAAGTTTCGTTCTCCTAGGTTGAAGCATTCGTTTGCAGTAACAGTTTGAATTTTTAGGTTTCACTCTGTTTTCTCCTATATTGACAGATGCAGTTCGAACTCTAAATCAAACACAGTTTGTGCTAGCTTCTTGAAACTTGACACAATACAGTAGTTCTACGTTCTATCTCTAAGTTTTGTTTCCTCTTTATGTAGCCTAATGCAGGGACTGCGAATAACACTTATATGGAAAGGGGTTGCCAAACTTCCAAACACTAGAGTCTCCTGAAATCTCAACATATATTTTTTCATAAAATCTTCATGATACATTCACGTAATGATCAGTACACCAATCCCACTTGGATGCCCAAGTTTAGTTCTCCTAGATTGAAGCATTGGTTTCCAGGAACAGTTTGAATTTTTAGGTTTCACTCTGTTTTCTCCTATATTGACAGATGCAGTTTGAACTCTAAATCAAACAAGGTTTGTGATAGCTTCTTGAAACTTGAAAAAATAAAGTAGTTCTACGTTCTATCTCTAAGGTTTGCTTCCTCTTGATGTAGCCTAAAGCAGTTACTGGCGAATAACACTTATATTGAACGGGGTTGCCAAACTTCGAAAAACGAGAGTCTCCTGAAATCTCAACAAATATTTTTTCATCCAATCTTCATGATACATTCACGTAATGATCAGTACACCAATCCCACTTGGATGCCCAAGTTTAGTTCTCCTAGGTTGAAGCATTCGTTTACAGTAACAGTTTGAATTTTTAGGTTTCACTCTGTTTTCTCCTATATTGACAGATGCAGTTCGAACTCTAAATCAAACAAGGTTTGTGGTAGCTTCTTGAAACTTGACACAATACAGTAGTTCTATGTTGTATCTCTAAGGTTTGTTTCCTCTTGATGTAGCCTTAAGCAGAGACTGGAGAATAACTCATTCAATGAAAGGCGTTGTTAGGCTGCCAAAAACTACAGTCTCCTGAAATCACAACATATATTTTTTCTTCCGACCTTCATGATACTTTCAAGTAATTAGCAGTACACCAATCAAACTTGGATGCCCTAGTTTCGTTCTCCTAGGTTGAAGCATTTGTTTGCAGGAACAGTTTGAATTTTTACGTTTCACTCTGTTTTCTCCTATATTGACACATGCAGTTAGAACTCTAAATCAAACACGGTTTGTGCTACCTTCTTAAAACTTGACAGAATAAAGTAGTTCTATGTTCTATACCTAAGGTTTGTTTCCTCTTGATGTAGCCTTAAGCAGAGACTGGCGAATAACACTTTCAATGAAAGGCGTTGTTAAGCTTCCAAAAAACTACCATCTCCTGAAATCTCAAAATATATTTTTTCATCCGACCTTCATGATAATTTCAAGTAATGAGCAGTACACCAATCAAACTTGGATGCCCTAGTTTCGTTCTCCTAGGTTGAAGCATTCGTTTGCAGGAACAGTTTGAATTTTTAGGTTTCACTCTGTTTTCTCCTATATTGACACATGCAGTTAGAACTCTAAATCAAACACAGTTTGTGCTACCTTCTTAAAACTTGACACAATAAAGTAGTTCTATGTTCTATACCTAAGGTTTGCTTCCTCTTGATGTAGCCTAAAGCAGGGACTGGGGAATAACACTTATATTGAAAGGCGTTGCCAAACTTCGAAAAAGGAGAGTCTCCTGAAATCTCAACCTATATTTTTTCATCCAATCTTCATGATACATTCACGTAATGATCAGTACACCAATCCCACTTGGATGCCCAAGTTTAGTTCTCCTAGACTGAAGCATTCGTTTGCAGGAACAGTTTGAATTTTTAGGTTTCACTCTGTTTTCTCCTATATTGACACATGCAGTTAGAACTCTAAATCAAACACGGTTTGTGCTAGCTTCTTGAAACTTGACACAATACAGTAGTTCTACGTTCTATCTCTAAGGTTTGTTTCCTCTTGATGTAGCCTTTAGCAGATACTGGAGAATAACTCATTCAATGAAATGCGTTGTTAGGCTGCCAAAAAACTACAGTCTCCTGAAATCACAACATATATATTTTCTTCTGACCTTCATGATACTTTCAAGTAATGAGCAGTACACCAATCAAACTTGGATGCCCTAGTTTCGTTCTCCTAGGTTGAAGCATTCGTTTGCAAGAACAGTTTGAATTTTTACGTTTCACTCTGTTTTCTCCTATATTGACACATGCAGTTAGAACCCTAAATCAAACACGGTTTGTGCTAGCTCCTTGAAACTTGACACAATAAAGTAGTTCTACGTTCTATACCTAAGGTTTGTTTCCTCTTGATGTAGCCTTAAGCAGAGACTGGCGAATAACACTTTCAATGAAAGGCGTTGTTAAGCTTCCAAAAAACTACCATCTCCTGAAATCTCAACATATATTTTTTCATCCGACCTTCACGATACTTTCAAGTAATAAGCAGTACACCAATCAAACTTGGATGCCCAAGTTTCGTTCTCCTAGGTTGAAGCAATCGTTTGCAGATACAGTTTGAATTTTTACGTTTCACTCTGTTTTCTCCTATATTGACAGATGCAGTTCGAACTCTAAATCAAACACGGTTTGTGCTAGCTTCTTGAAACTTGACACAATACAGTAGTTCTACGTTCTATCTCTAAGGTTTTTTTCCTCTTGATGTAGCCTTAAGCAGAGACTGGAGAATAACTCCTTCAATGAAAGGCGTTGTTAGGCTGCCAAAAAACTACCGTCTCCTGAAATCACAACATATATTTTTTCTTCCGACCTTCATGATACTTTCAAGTAATGAGCAGTACACCAATCAAACTTGGATGCCCAAGTTTCGTTCTGCTAGGTTGAAGCATTCGTTTGCAGTAACAGTTTGAATTTTTAGATTTCACTCTGTTTTCTCCTACATTGACAGATGCAGTTCGAACTCTAAATCAAACACAGTTTGTGCTAGCTTTTTGAAACTTGACACAATACAGTAGTTCTACATTCTATCTCTAAGTTTTGTTTCCTCTTGATGTAGCCTAATGCAGGGACTGCGAATAACACTTATATGGAAAGGGGTTGCCAAACTTCCAAACACTAGAGTCTCCTGAAATCTCAACATATATTTTTTCATAAAATCTTCATGATACATTCACGTAATGATCAGTACACCAATCCCACTTGGATGCCCAAGTTTAGTTCTCCTAGATTGAAGCATTGGTTTCCAGGAACAGTTTGAATTTTTAGGTTTCACTCTGTTTTCTCCTATATTGACAGATGCAGTTTGAACTCTAAATCAAACAAGGTTTGTGATAGCTTCTTGAAACTTGAAAAAATAAAGTAGTTCTACGTTCTATCTCTAAGGTTTGCTTCCTCTTGATGTAGCCTAAAGCAGTTACTGGCGAATAACACTTATATTGAACGGGGTTGCCAAACTTCGAAAAACGAGAGTCTCCTGAAATCTCAACAAATATTTTTTCATCCAATCTTCATGATACATTCACGTAATGATCAGTACACCAATCCCACTTGGATGCCCAAGTTTAGTTCTCCTAGGTTGAAGCATTCGTTTACAGTAACAGTTTGAATTTTTAGGTTTCACTCTGTTTTCTCCTATATTGACAGATGCAGTTCGAACTCTAAATCAAACAAGGTTTGTGGTAGCTTCTTGAAACTTGACACAATACAGTAGTTCTATGTTGTATCTCTAAGGTTTGTTTCCTCTTGATGTAGCCTTAAGCAGAGACTGGAGAATAACTCATTCAATGAAAGGCGTTGTTAGGCTGCCAAAAACTACAGTCTCCTGAAATCACAACATATATTTTTTCTTCCGACCTTCATGATACTTTCAAGTAATTAGCAGTACACCAATCAAACTTGGATGCCCTAGTTTCGTTCTCCTAGGTTGAAGCATTTGTTTGCAGGAACAGTTTGAATTTTTACGTTTCACTCTGTTTTCTCCTATATTGACACATGCAGTTAGAACTCTAAATCAAACACGGTTTGTGCTACCTTCTTAAAACTTGACAGAATAAAGTAGTTCTATGTTCTATACCTAAGGTTTGTTTCCTCTTGATGTAGCCTTAAGCAGAGACTGGCGAATAACACTTTCAATGAAAGGCGTTGTTAAGCTTCCAAAAAACTACCATCTCCTGAAATCTCAAAATATATTTTTTCATCCGACCTTCATGATAATTTCAAGTAATGAGCAGTACACCAATCAAACTTGGATGCCCTAGTTTCGTTCTCCTAGGTTGAAGCATTCGTTTGCAGGAACAGTTTGAATTTTTAGGTTTCACTCTGTTTTCTCCTATATTGACACATGCAGTTAGAACTCTAAATCAAACACAGTTTGTGCTACCTTCTTAAAACTTGACACAATAAAGTAGTTCTATGTTCTATACCTAAGGTTTGCTTCCTCTTGATGTAGCCTAAAGCAGGGACTGGGGAATAACACTTATATTGAAAGGCGTTGCCAAACTTCGAAAAAGGAGAGTCTCCTGAAATCTCAACCTATATTTTTTCATCCAATCTTCATGATACATTCACGTAATGATCAGTACACCAATCCCACTTGGATGCCCAAGTTTAGTTCTCCTAGACTGAAGCATTCGTTTGCAGGAACAGTTTGAATTTTTAGGTTTCACTCTGTTTTCTCCTATATTGACACATGCAGTTAGAACTCTAAATCAAACACGGTTTGTGCTAGCTTCTTGAAACTTGACACAATACAGTAGTTCTACGTTCTATCTCTAAGGTTTGTTTCCTCTTGATGTAGCCTTTAGCAGATACTGGAGAATAACTCATTCAATGAAATGCGTTGTTAGGCTGCCAAAAAACTACAGTCTCCTGAAATCACAACATATATATTTTCTTCTGACCTTCATGATACTTTCAAGTAATGAGCAGTACACCAATCAAACTTGGATGCCCTAGTTTCGTTCTCCTAGGTTGAAGCATTCGTTTGCAAGAACAGTTTGAATTTTTACGTTTCACTCTGTTTTCTCCTATATTGACACATGCAGTTAGAACCCTAAATCAAACACGGTTTGTGCTAGCTCCTTGAAACTTGACACAATAAAGTAGTTCTACGTTCTATACCTAAGGTTTGTTTCCTCTTGATGTAGCCTTAAGCAGAGACTGGCGAATAACACTTTCAATGAAAGGCGTTGTTAAGCTTCCAAAAAACTACCATCTCCTGAAATCTCAACATATATTTTTTCATCCGACCTTCACGATACTTTCAAGTAATAAGCAGTACACCAATCAAACTTGGATGCCCAAGTTTCGTTCTCCTAGGTTGAAGCAATCGTTTGCAGATACAGTTTGAATTTTTACGTTTCACTCTGTTTTCTCCTATATTGACAGATGCAGTTCGAACTCTAAATCAAACACGGTTTGTGCTAGCTTCTTGAAACTTGACACAATACAGTAGTTCTACGTTCTATCTCTAAGGTTTTTTTCCTCTTGATGTAGCCTTAAGCAGAGACTGGAGAATAACTCCTTCAATGAAAGGCGTTGTTAGGCTGCCAAAAAACTACCGTCTCCTGAAATCACAACATATATTTTTTCTTCCGACCTTCATGATACTTTCAAGTAATGAGCAGTACACCAATCAAACTTGGATGCCCAAGTTTCGTTCTGCTAGGTTGAAGCATTCGTTTGCAGTAACAGTTTGAATTTTTAGATTTCACTCTGTTTTCTCCTACATTGACAGATGCAGTTCGAACTCTAAATCAAACACAGTTTGTGCTAGCTTTTTGAAACTTGACACAATACAGTAGTTCTACATTCTATCTCTAAGTTTTGTTTCCTCTTGATGTAGCCTAATGCAGGGACTGCGAATAACACTTATATGGAAAGGGGTTGCCAAACTTCCAAACACTAGAGTCTCCTGAAATCTCAACATATATTTTTTCATAAAATCTTCATGATACATTCACGTAATGATCAGTACACCAATCCCACTTGGATGCCCAAGTTTAGTTCTCCTAGATTGAAGCATTGGTTTCCAGGAACAGTTTGAATTTTTAGGTTTCACTCTGTTTTCTCCTATATTGACAGATGCAGTTTGAACTCTAAATCAAACAAGGTTTGTGATAGCTTCTTGAAACTTGAAAAAATAAAGTAGTTCTACGTTCTATCTCTAAGGTTTGCTTCCTCTTGATGTAGCCTAAAGCAGTTACTGGCGAATAACACTTATATTGAACGGGGTTGCCAAACTTCGAAAAACGAGAGTCTCCTGAAATCTCAACAAATATTTTTTCATCCAATCTTCATGATACATTCACGTAATGATCAGTACACCAATCCCACTTGGATGCCCAAGTTTAGTTCTCCTAGGTTGAAGCATTCGTTTACAGTAACAGTTTG
>NW_027517522.1:0-42596 GCF_048772815.1 Callospermophilus lateralis | reverse complement strand
CAAACCATAGAGACAGAACCTAAAACTACTTTATTTTGTCAAATTTCAAAGAGCTAGCACAAACCCTGTTTCATTTAGAGTTCCCAACACATCTATGTATATAGGAGAAAACAGAGTAAAACCCAAAAATTCAAACTCTTACTGGAAACGAACGCTTCAACCTAGAAGAGTTAAAATTGGACAGCCAAGTGGACTTAGTTTACTGATCATTACCACAGAGAATCATCAAGATTGGGTGAAAAAATGTTTGCCGAGATTTCAGAAAACCAGTACTTTTGGACGCTTGGCACACCTTTCCAATGAAAGTGTATTTAGGCAGTCTCTAGTTAGGGCTGCTTCAAGAGGAAACAAACCATAGAGACAGAACCTAAAACTACTTTATTTTGTCAATTTTCAAAGATCTAGCACAAACCGTGTTTCATTTAGAGTTCCAAACAAATCTATCTATATAGGAGAAAACAGAGTGAAACCTAAAAATTCAAACTCTTACTGGAAACGAACGCTTCGAACTAGAAGAATGAAAATTGGGCAGCCAAGTGGGCTTAGTGAACGGGTCATTACAACAGAGAATCATCAAGATTGGGTGAAAAAATGTTTGCCGATATTTTAGAAAACCAGTACTTTTGGACGCTTGGCACACCTTTCCAATGAAAATGTCTTTAGGCAGTCTCTGCCTAGGGCTGCTTCAAGAGGAAACAAACAAAAGAGACAAAACTTAGAACTACTTTATTTTCTCAATTTTCAAAGACGTAGCACAAACCGTGTTTCATTTAGAGTTCCCAACACATCTATCTATATAGGAGAAAACAGAGTGATACCTAAAAATTCAAACTCTTAGTGGAAACGAACGATTCGACCTAGAAGAGTGAATATTGGGCAGCCAAGTGGACTTAATGAACTTATCACTACCACAGAGAATCATCAAGATTGGGTGAAACAATGTTTGCCGAGATTTAAGAAAACTAGTACGTTTGGACGCTTGGCACACCTTTCCAATGAAAGTGTATTTATTCAGTCTCTAGGTAGGGCTGCTTCAAGAAGAAATAAACCATAGAGACAGAACCTAAAACTACTTTATTTTGACAAATTTCAAAGAGCTAGCACAAACCGTGTTTCATTTAGAGTACCAAACACATCTATCTATATAGGAGGAAACAGAGTGATAGCTAAAAATTCAAACTCTTACTGGAAACGAACATTTCAACCTAGAAGAGTGAAAATTGGGCAGCCAAGTGGACTTAGTTAACCGATCACTACCAAAGAGTATCATCCAGATTGGGTGAAAAAATATTTGCCGAGATTTAAGATAACCAGTACTTTTGGACGCTTGGCACACCTTTGCAATGAAAATGTCTTTAGGCAGTCTCTGCCTAGGGCTGCTTCAAGAGGAAACAAACCTTAGAGACAGAACTTAGAACTACTTTATTTTGTCAATTTTCAAAGAGCTAGCACGTACCGTGTTTCATTTAGAGTTCCCAACACATCTATCTATATAGGAGAAAACAGAGTGAAACCTAAAAATTCAAACTGTTACTGGAAACGAACGCTTCAACCTAGAAGAGTGAAAATTGGGCAGCCAAGTGGACTTAGTGAACTGATCACTACCACAGAGAATCATCAAATTGGGTGAAAAAATGTCTTCCGAGATTTAAGAAAACCAGTACTTTTGGACGCTTGGCACACCTTTCCAATGAAAGTGTATTTAGGCAGTCCCTAGGTAGGGCTGTTTCAAGAGGAAACAAATCATAGAAACAGAACCTAAAACTACTTTATTTTGTCAAATTTCAAAGAGCTAGCACAAACCGTGTTTCATTTAGAGTTCCAAACACTTCTATCTATATAGGAGAAAACAGAGTGAAACCTAAAAATTCAAACTCTTACTGGAAACGAACGCTTCAACCTAGAAGAGTGAAAATTGGGCAGCCAAGTGGACTTAGTGAACTGATCATTACCACAGAGAATCATCAAGATTGGGTGAAAAAATGTTTGCCGAGATTTCAGAAAACCAGTACTTTTGGACGCTTGGCACACCTTTCCAATGAAAGTGTATTTAGGCAGTATCTAGGTAGGGCTGCTTCAAGAGGAAACAAACTATAGAGACAGAACTTAGAACTACTTTATTTTGTCAATTTTCACAGAGCTAGCACAAACCGTCTTTCATTTAGAGTTCCCAACACATCTATCTATATAGGAGAAAACAGAGTGAAACCTAAAAATTCAAACTCTTACTGGAAACGAACGCTTCAACCTAGAGAGTGAAAATTTGGCAGCCAAGTGGGCTTAGTGAACTGATCATTACCACAATGTCTCATCAAGATTGGGTGAAAAAAGTTTGCCGAGATTTCAGAAAACCAGTACTTTTGGACGCTTGGCACACCTTTCCAATGAAAAAGTCTTCAGGCAGTCTTTGCTTAGGGCTGCTTCAAGAGGAAACAAACCTTAGAGACAGAATTAGAACTACTTTTTTTTTTCAATTTTCAAACAGCTAGCTCAAACCGTGTTTCATTTAGAGTTCCCAACACATCTATCTATAACGAAGAAAACAGAGTGAAACCTAAAAATTCAAACTCTTACTGGAAACGAACGCTTCAACCTAGAAGAGTGAAAATTGGGCAGCCATGTGGACTTAGTGAACTGATCACTACCACAGAGAATCATCAAGATTGGGTGAAAAAATGTTTGCCGAGATTTCAGAAAACCAGTACTTTTGGACGCTTGGCACACCATTCTAATGAAAGTGTATTTAGGTAGTCTCTAGTTAGGGCTGCTTCAAGAGGAAACAAACCATAGAGACAGAACCTAAAACTACTTTTTTTTTGTCAAATTTCAAAGAGCTAGCACAAACCTTGTTTCATTTAGAGTTCCCAACACATCTATCTATATAGGAGAAAACAGAGTAAAACCTAAAAATTCAAACTCTTACTGGAAACGAACGCTTCAACCTAGAAGAGTGAAAATTGGGCAGCCAAGTGGACTTAGTGAACTGATCACTACCACAGAGAACCATCGTGATTGGGTGAAAAAATGTTTGCCGAGATTTAAGAAAACCAGTACTTTTGGACGTTTGGCACACCTTTGCAATGAAAATGTCTTTAGGCATTCTCTGACTAGGGCTGCTTCAAGAGGAAACAAACCATAGAGACAGAACTTAGAACTACTTTATTTTGTCAATTTTCAAAGAGCTAGCACCTACCGTGTTTCATTTAGAGTTCCCAACACATCTATCTATATAGGAGAAAACAGAGTGAAACCTAAAAATTCAAACTGTTACTGGAAACGAACGCTTCAACCTAGAAGAGTGAAAATTGGGCAGCCAAGTGGACTTAGTGAACTGATCATTACTACAGAGAATCATGAAGATTGGGTGAAAAAATGTTTGCCGAGATTTCAGAAAACCAGTACTTTTGGACGCTTGGCACACCTTTCCAATGAAAGTGTATTTAGGCAGTCTCTAATTAGGGCTGCTACACGAGGAAACAAACCATAGAGAGAAAACCTAAAACTACTTTATTTTGTCAATTTTCAAAGAGCTAGCACAAACCGTGTTTCATTTAGGGTTCCAAACACATCTATCTATATAGGAGAAAACAGAGTGATAGCTAAAAATTCAAACTCTTACTGGAAACGAACGCTCAACCTAGAAGAGTGAAAATTGGGCAGCCAAGTGGACTTAGTGAACTGATCACTACCACAGAGAATCATCAAGATTGGGTGAAAAAATGTTTGCCGAGATTTCAGAAAACCAGTACTTTTGGACGCTTGGCACACCATTCTAATGAAAGTGTATTTAGGTAGTCTCTAGTTAGGGCTGCTTCAAGAGGAAACAAACCATAGAGACAGAACCTAAAACTACTTTTTTTTTGTCAAATTTCAAAGAGCTAGCACAAACCTTGTTTCATTTAGAGTTCCCAACACATCTATCTATATAGGAGAAAACAGAGTAAAACCTAAAAATTCAAACTCTTACTGGAAACGAACGCTTCAACCTAGAAGAGTGAAAATTGGGCAGCCAAGTGGACTTAGTGAACTGATCACTACCACAGAGAACCATCGTGATTGGGTGAAAAAATGTTTGCCGAGATTTAAGAAAACCAGTACTTTTGGACGTTTGGCACACCTTTGCAATGAAAATGTCTTTAGGCATTCTCTGACTAGGGCTGCTTCAAGAGGAAACAAACCATAGAGACAGAACTTAGAACTACTTTATTTTGTCAATTTTCAAAGAGCTAGCACCTCCCGTGTTTCATTTAGAGTTCCCAACACATCTATCTATATAGGAGAAAACAGAGTGAAACCTAAAAATTCAAACTGTTACTGGAAACGAACGCTTCAACCTAGAAGAGTGAAAATTGGGCAGCCAAGTGGACTTAGTGAACTGATCATTACTACAGAGAATCATGAAGATTGGGTGAAAAAATGTTTGCCGAGATTTCAGAAAACCAGTACTTTTGGACGCTTGGCACACCTTTCCAATGAAAGTGTATTTAGGCAGTCTCTAATTAGGGCTGCTACACGAGGAAACAAACCATAGAGAGAAAACCTAAAACTACTTTATTTTGTCAATTTTCAAAGAGCTAGCACAAACCGTGTTTCATTTAGGGTTCCAAACACATCTATCTATATAGGAGAAAACAGAGTGATAGCTAAAAATTCAAACTCTTACTGGAAACGAACGCTCAACCTAGAAGAGTGAAAATTGGGCAGCCAAGTGGACTTAGTGAACTGGTAATTACCACAGAGAATCATCAAGATTGGGTGAAAAAATGTTTGCCGAGATTTCAGAAAACCAGTACTTATGGACGCTTTCCACACCTTTCCAATGAAAGTGTATTTAGGCAGTCTCTAGGTAGGGCTGCTTCAAGAGGAAACAAACCATAGAGACAGAACCTAAATCTACTTTATTTTGTCAATTTTCAAAGAGCTAGCACAAACCGTGTTTCATTTAGAGTTCCCAACACATCTATCTATATAGGAGAAAACAGAGTGAAACCTAAAAATTCAAACTCTTACTGGAAACGAACGCTTCAACCTATAGTGTGAAAATTGGGCAGCCAAGTGGGCTTAGTGAACTGATCATTACCACAATGTCTCATCAAGATTGGGTGAAAAAAGGTTTGCCGAGATTTCAGAAAACCATTACTTTTGGACGCTTGGCACACCTTTCCAATGAAAATGTATTTAGGCAGTCTCTAGTTAGGGCTGCTTCAAGAGGAAACAAAGCATAGAGACAAAACTTAGAACTACTTTATTTTCAATTTTCAAAGAGCTAGCTCAAACCGTGTTTCATTTAGAGTTCCCAACACATCTATCTATATAGGAGAAAACAGAGTGAAACGTAAAAATTCAAACTCTTACTGGAAACGAACGCTTCAACCTAGAAGAGTGAAAATTGGGCAGCCAAGTGCACTTAGTGAACTGATCATTACCACAGAGAATCATCAAGATTGGATGAAAAATAGTTTGCCGAGATTTCAGAAAACCAGTACTTTTGGACGCTTCGCACACCTTTCCACTGAAAATGTCTTCAGGCAGTCTTTGCTTAGGGCTGCTTCAAGAGGAAACAAACCTTAGAGACAGAACTTAGAATCACTTTATTTTCTCAATTTTCAAAGACGTAGCACAAACCGTGTTTCATTTAGAGTTCCCAACACATCTATCTATATAGGAGAAAACAGAGTGAAACCTAAAAATTCAAACTCTTACTGGAAACGAACGCTTCAACCTAGAAGAGTGAAAATTGGGCAGCCAAGTGGACTTAGTGAACTGATCACTACCACAGAGAATCATCAAGATTGGGTGAAAAAATGTTTGCCGAGATTTCAGAAAACCAGTACTTTTGGACGCTTGGCACACCTTTCTAAAGAAAGTGTCTTTAGGCAGTCTCTAGTTAGGGTTGCTTCAAGAGAAAACAAACCATAGAGACAGAACCTAAAACTACTTTATTTTGTCAAATTTCAAAGAGCTAGCACAAACCCTGTTTCATTTAGAGTTCCCAACACATCTATGTATATAGGAGAAAACAGAGTAAAACCCAAAAATTCAAACTCTTACTGGAAACGAACGCTTCAACCTAGAAGAGTTAAAATTGGACAGCCAAGTGGACTTAGTTTACTGATCATTACCACAGAGAATCATCAAGATTGGGTGAAAAAATGTTTGCCGAGATTTCAGAAAACCAGTACTTTTGGACGCTTGGCACACCTTTCCAATGAAAGTGTATTTAGGCAGTCTCTAGTTAGGGCTGCTTCAAGAGGAAACAAACCATAGAGACAGAACCTAAAACTACTTTATTTTGTCAATTTTCAAAGATCTAGCACAAACCGTGTTTCATTTAGAGTTCCAAACAAATCTATCTATATAGGAGAAAACAGAGTGAAACCTAAAAATTCAAACTCTTACTGGAAACGAACGCTTCGAACTAGAAGAATGAAAATTGGGCAGCCAAGTGGGCTTAGTGAACGGGTCATTACAACAGAGAATCATCAAGATTGGGTGAAAAAATGTTTGCCGATATTTTAGAAAACCAGTACTTTTGGACGCTTGGCACACCTTTCCAATGAAAATGTCTTTAGGCAGTCTCTGCCTAGGGCTGCTTCAAGAGGAAACAAACAAAAGAGACAAAACTTAGAACTACTTTATTTTCTCAATTTTCAAAGACGTAGCACAAACCGTGTTTCATTTAGAGTTCCCAACACATCTATCTATATAGGAGAAAACAGAGTGATACCTAAAAATTCAAACTCTTAGTGGAAACGAACGATTCGACCTAGAAGAGTGAATATTGGGCAGCCAAGTGGACTTAATGAACTTATCACTACCACAGAGAATCATCAAGATTGGGTGAAACAATGTTTGCCGAGATTTAAGAAAACTAGTACGTTTGGACGCTTGGCACACCTTTCCAATGAAAGTGTATTTATTCAGTCTCTAGGTAGGGCTGCTTCAAGAAGAAATAAACCATAGAGACAGAACCTAAAACTACTTTATTTTGACAAATTTCAAAGAGCTAGCACAAACCGTGTTTCATTTAGAGTACCAAACACATCTATCTATATAGGAGGAAACAGAGTGATAGCTAAAAATTCAAACTCTTACTGGAAACGAACATTTCAACCTAGAAGAGTGAAAATTGGGCAGCCAAGTGGACTTAGTTAACCGATCACTACCAAAGAGTATCATCCAGATTGGGTGAAAAAATATTTGCCGAGATTTAAGATAACCAGTACTTTTGGACGCTTGGCACACCTTTGCAATGAAAATGTCTTTAGGCAGTCTCTGCCTAGGGCTGCTTCAAGAGGAAACAAACCTTAGAGACAGAACTTAGAACTACTTTATTTTGTCAATTTTCAAAGAGCTAGCACGTACCGTGTTTCATTTAGAGTTCCCAACACATCTATCTATATAGGAGAAAACAGAGTGAAACCTAAAAATTCAAACTGTTACTGGAAACGAACGCTTCAACCTAGAAGAGTGAAAATTGGGCAGCCAAGTGGACTTAGTGAACTGATCACTACCACAGAGAATCATCAAATTGGGTGAAAAAATGTCTTCCGAGATTTAAGAAAACCAGTACTTTTGGACGCTTGGCACACCTTTCCAATGAAAGTGTATTTAGGCAGTCCCTAGGTAGGGCTGTTTCAAGAGGAAACAAATCATAGAAACAGAACCTAAAACTACTTTATTTTGTCAAATTTCAAAGAGCTAGCAGAAACCGTGTTTCATTTAGAGTTCCAAACACTTCTATCTATATAGGAGAAAACAGAGTGAAACCTAAAAATTCAAACTCTTACTGGAAACGAACGCTTCAACCTAGAAGAGTGAAAATTGGGCAGCCAAGTGGACTTAGTGAACTGATCATTACCACAGAGAATCATCAAGATTGGGTGAAAAAATGTTTGCCGAGATTTCAGAAAACCAGTACTTTTGGACGCTTGGCACACCTTTCCAATGAAAGTGTATTTAGGCAGTATCTAGGTAGGGCTGCTTCAAGAGGAAACAAACTATAGAGACAGAACTTAGAACTACTTTATTTTGTCAATTTTCACAGAGCTAGCACAAACCGTCTTTCATTTAGAGTTCCCAACACATCTATCTATATAGGAGAAAACAGAGTGAAACCTAAAAATTCAAACTCTTACTGGAAACGAACGCTTCAACCTAGAGAGTGAAAATTTGGCAGCCAAGTGGGCTTAGTGAACTGATCATTACCACAATGTCTCATCAAGATTGGGTGAAAAAAGTTTGCCGAGATTTCAGAAAACCAGTACTTTTGGACGCTTGGCACACCTTTCCAATGAAAAAGTCTTCAGGCAGTCTTTGCTTAGGGCTGCTTCAAGAGGAAACAAACCTTAGAGACAGAATTAGAACTACTTTTTTTTTTCAATTTTCAAACAGCTAGCTCAAACCGTGTTTCATTTAGAGTTCCCAACACATCTATCTATAACGAAGAAAACAGAGTGAAACCTAAAAATTCAAACTCTTACTGGAAACGAACGCTTCAACCTAGAAGAGTGAAAATTGGGCAGCCATGTGGACTTAGTGAACTGATCACTACCACAGAGAATCATCAAGATTGGGTGAAAAAATGTTTGCCGAGATTTCAGAAAACCAGTACTTTTGGACGCTTGGCACACCATTCTAATGAAAGTGTATTTAGGTAGTCTCTAGTTAGGGCTGCTTCAAGAGGAAACAAACCATAGAGACAGAACCTAAAACTACTTTTTTTTTGTCAAATTTCAAAGAGCTAGCACAAACCTTGTTTCATTTAGAGTTCCCAACACATCTATCTATATAGGAGAAAACAGAGTAAAACCTAAAAATTCAAACTCTTACTGGAAACGAACGCTTCAACCTAGAAGAGTGAAAATTGGGCAGCCAAGTGGACTTAGTGAACTGATCACTACCACAGAGAACCATCGTGATTGGGTGAAAAAATGTTTGCCGAGATTTAAGAAAACCAGTACTTTTGGACGTTTGGCACACCTTTGCAATGAAAATGTCTTTAGGCATTCTCTGACTAGGGCTGCTTCAAGAGGAAACAAACCATAGAGACAGAACTTAGAACTACTTTATTTTGTCAATTTTCAAAGAGCTAGCACCTCCCGTGTTTCATTTAGAGTTCCCAACACATCTATCTATATAGGAGAAAACAGAGTGAAACCTAAAAATTCAAACTGTTACTGGAAACGAACGCTTCAACCTAGAAGAGTGAAAATTGGGCAGCCAAGTGGACTTAGTGAACTGATCATTACTACAGAGAATCATGAAGATTGGGTGAAAAAATGTTTGCCGAGATTTCAGAAAACCAGTACTTTTGGACGCTTGGCACACCTTTCCAATGAAAGTGTATTTAGGCAGTCTCTAATTAGGGCTGCTACACGAGGAAACAAACCATAGAGAGAAAACCTAAAACTACTTTATTTTGTCAATTTTCAAAGAGCTAGCACAAACCGTGTTTCATTTAGAGTTCCAAACACATCTATCTATATAGGAGAAAACAGAGTGATATCTAAAAATTCAAACTCTTACTGGAAACGAACGCTTCAACCTAGAAGAGTGAAAATTGGGCAGCCAAGTGGACTTAGTGAACTGATCACTACCACAGAGAATCATCAAGATTGGGTGAAAAAATGTCTGCCGAGATTTAAGAAAACCAGTACGTTTGGACGCTTGGCACACCTTCCAATGAAAGTGTATTTAGGCAGTCTCTAGGTAGGGCTGCTTCAAGAGGAAACAAACCACAGAGACAGAACCAAAAACTACTTTATTTTTCAAATTTCAAAGAGCTAGCACAAACCGTGTTTCATTTAGAGTTCCAAACACATCTATCTATAGGAGAAAACAGAGTGAAACCTAAAAATTCAAACTCTTACTGGAAATAAACGCTTCAACCTAGAGTGTGAAAATTTGGCAGCCAAGTGGGCTTACTGAACTGATCATTACCACAATGTCTCAACAAGATTGGGTGAAAAAAGGTTTGCCGAGATTTCAGAAAACCAGTACTTTTGGACGCTTGGCACACATTTCGAATGAAAATGTCTTTAGGCAGTTTCTGCTTAGGGCTGCTTCAAGAGGAAACAAACCTTAGAGACAGAACTTAGAACTACTTTATTTTGTCAATTTTCAAAGAGCTAGCACAAACCGTGTTTCATTTAGAGTTCCCAACACATCTATCTATATAGGAGAAAACAGATTAAAACCTAAAAATTCAAACTCTTAGTGGAAACGAACCCTTCAACCTAGAAGAGTGAAAATTGTGCAGCCAAGTGGACATAGTGTACTGGTCATTACCACAAAGAATCATCAAGATTGGGTGAAAAAATATTTGCCGAGATTTCAGAAAACCAGTACTTTTGGACGCTTGGCACACCTTTCCAATGAAAGTGTATTTAGGCAGTCTCTAGTTAGGGCTGCTTCAAGAGGAAACAAGCCATAGACACAGAACCTAAAACTACTTTATTTTGTCAATTTTCAAAGATCTAGCACAAACCGTGTTTCATTTAGAGTTCCAAACAAATCTATCTATATAGGAGAAAACAGAGTAAAACCTAAAAATTTAAACTCTTACAGGAAACGAACGCTTCAACCTAGAGTGTGAAAATTTGGCAGCCAAGTGGGCTTAGTGAACTGATCATTACCACAATGTCTCATCAAGATTGGGTGAAAAAATTTTGCCGAGATTTCAGAAAACCAGTACTTTTGGACGCTTGGCACACAATTAAATGAAAATGTCTTCAGGCAGTCTTTGCTTAGGGCTGCTTCAAGAGGAAACAAACCTTAGAGACAGAACAAGGAACTACTTTATTTTGTCAATTTTCAAAGAGCTAGCACAAACCGTGTTTCATTTAGAGTTCCCAACACATCTATCTATATAGGAGAAAACAGAGTAAACCTAAAATTCAAACTCTTACTGGAAACGAACGCTTCAACCTAGAAGAGCGAAAATTGGGCAGCCAAGTGGACTTAGTGAACTGATCAATACCACAGAGAATCATCAAGATTGGGTGAAAAAATATTTGCCGAGATTTAAGAAAACCAGTACGTTTGGACGCTTGGCACACCTTTAGAATGAAAGTGTATTTAGGCAGTCTCTAGGTAGGGCTGCTTCAAGAGGAATCAAACCATAGAGACAGAACCTTAAACTACTTTATTTTGTCAAATTTCAAAGAGCTAGCACAAACAGTGTTTCATTTAGAATTCCAAACACATCTATCTATATAGGAGAAAACAGAGTGAAACCTAAAAATTCAAACTCTTACTGGAAACGAACGCTTCAACCTAGCATGTGAAAATTGGGCAGCCAAGTGGGCTTAGTGAACTGATCATTATCACAATGTTTCATCAAGATTGGGTGAAAAAATGTTTGCCGAGATTTCAGAAAACCAGTACTTTTGGACGCTTGGCACACCTTTCCAATGAAAATATCTTTAGGCAGTCTCTGCCTAGGGCTGCTTCAAGAGGAAACAAACCATAGAGACAGAAATTAGAACTACTCTTTTTTTTCTATTTTCAAAGAGCTAGCTCAAACCGTGTTTCATTTAGAGTTCCCAACACATCTATCTATATAGGAGAAAACAGAGTGAAACCTAAAAATTCAAACTCTTACTGGAAACGAACGCTTCAACCTAGATTGTGAAAATTGGGCAGCCAAGTGGGCTTAGTGAACTGATCATTACCACAGAGAATCATCAAGATTGGGTGAAAAAAGGTTTGCCGAGATTTCAGAAAAACAGTACTTTTGGACGCTTGGCACACCTTTCCAATGAAAGTGTATTTAGGCAGTCTCTAGTTAGGGCTGCTTCAAGAGGAAACAAACCATAGAGAAAGAACTTAGAACTACTTTATTTTGTAAATTTTCAAAGATCTAGCACAAACCGTGTTTCATTTAGAGTTCCAAACACATCTATCTATATAGGAGAAAACAGAGTGAAACCTAAAAATTCAAACTCTTACTGGAAACGAACGCTTCAACCTAGAAGAGTGAAAATTGGGCAGCCAAGTGGACTTAGTGAACTGATCACTACCACAGAGAATCATCAAGATTGGGTGAAAATATGTTTGCCGAGATTTAAGAAAACCAGTACGTTTGGACGCTTGGCACACCTTTCCAATGAAAGTGTATTTAGGCAGTCTCTAGGTAGGGCTGCTTCAAGAGGAAACAAACCATAGAGACAGAACCTAAAACTACTTTATTTCGTCAAATTTCAAAGAGCTAGCACAAACCGTGTTTCATTTAGAGTCCAAACACATCTACCTATATAGGAGAAAACAGAGTGAAACCTAAAAATTCAAACTCTTACTGGAAACGAACGCTTCAACCTAGAAGAGTGAAAATTGGGCAGCCAAGTGGACTTAGTGAACTGATCACTACCACAGAGAACCATCGTGATTGGGTGAAAAAATGTTTGCCGAGATTTAAGAAAACCAGTACTTTTGGACGTTTGGCACACCTTTGCAATGAAAATGTCTTTAGGCATTCTCTGACTAGGGCTGCTTCAAGAGGAAACAAACCATAGAGACAGAACTTAGAACTACTTTATTTTGTCAATTTTCAAAGAGCTAGCACCTACCGTGTTTCATTTAGAGTTCCCAACACATCTATCTATATAGGAGAAAACAGAGTGAAACCTAAAAATTCAAACTGTTACTGGAAACGAACGCTTCAACCTAGAAGAGTGAAAATTGGGCAGCCAAGTGGACTTAGTGAACTGATCATTACTACAGAGAATCATGAAGATTGGGTGAAAAAATGTTTGCCGAGATTTCAGAAAACCAGTACTTTTGGACGCTTGGCACACCTTTCCAATGAAAGTGTATTTAGGCAGTCTCTAATTAGGGCTGCTACACGAGGAAACAAACCATAGAGAGAAAACCTAAAACTACTTTATTTTGTCAATTTTCAAAGAGCTAGCACAAACCGTGTTTCATTTAGAGTTCCAAACACATCTATCTATATAGGAGAAAACAGAGTGATATCTAAAAATTCAAACTCTTACTGGAAACGAACGCTTCAACCTAGAAGAGTGAAAATTGGGCAGCCAAGTGGACTTAGTGAACTGATCACTACCACAGAGAATCATCAAGATTGGGTGAAAAAATGTCTGCCGAGATTTAAGAAAACCAGTACGTTTGGACGCTTGGCACACCTTCCAATGAAAGTGTATTTAGGCAGTCTCTAGGTAGGGCTGCTTCAAGAGGAAACAAACCACAGAGACAGAACCTAAAACTACTTTATTTTTCAAATTTCAAAGAGCTAGCACAAACCGTGTTTCATTTAGAGTTCCAAACACATCTATCTATAGGAGAAAACAGAGTGAAACCTAAAAATTCAAACTCTTACTGGAAATAAACGCTTCAACCTAGAGTGTGAAAATTTGGCAGCCAAGTGGGCTTACTGAACTGATCATTACCACAATGTCTCAACAAGATTGGGTGAAAAAAGGTTTGCCGAGATTTCAGAAAACCAGTACTTTTGGACGCTTGGCACACATTTCGAATGAAAATGTCTTTAGGCAGTCTCTGCTTAGGGCTGCTTCAAGAGGAAACAAACCTTAGAGACAGAACTTAGAACTACTTTATTTTGTCAATTTTCAAAGAGCTAGCACAAACCGTGTTTCATTTAGAGTTCCCAACACATCTATCTATATAGGAGAAAACAGATTAAAACCTAAAAATTCAAACTCTTAGTGGAAACGAACCCTTCAACCTAGAAGAGTGAAAATTGGGCAGCCAAGTGGACATAGTGTACTGGTCATTACCACAAAGAATCATCAAGATTGGGTGAAAAAATATTTGCCGAGATTTCAGAAAACCAGTACTTTTGGACGCTTGGCACACCTTTCCAATGAAAGTGTATTTAGGCAGTCTCTAGTTAGGGCTGCTTCAAGAGGAAACAAGCCATAGACACAGAACCTAAAACTACTTTATTTTGTCAATTTTCAAAGATCTAGCACAAACCGTGTTTCATTTAGAGTTCCACACAAATCTATCTATATAGGAGAAAACAGAGTAAAACCTAAAAATTTAAACTCTTACGGGAAACGAACGCTTCAACCTAGAGTGTGAAAATTTGGCAGCCAAGTGGGCTTAGTGAACTGATCATTACCACAATGTCTCATGAAGATTGGGTGAAAAAATTTTGCCGAGATTTCAGAAAACCAGTACTTTTGGACGCTTGGCACACAATTAAATGAAAATGTCTTCAGGCAGTCTTTGCTTAGGGCTGCTTCAAGAGGAAACAAACCTTAGAGACAGAACAAGGAACTACTTTATTTTGTCAATTTTCAAAGAGCTAGCACAAACCGTGTTTCATTTAGAGTTCCCAACACATCTATCTATATAGGAGAAAACAGAGTAAAACCTAAAAATTCAAACTCTTACTGGAAACGAACGCTTCAACCTAGAAGAGCGAAAATTGGGCAGCCAAGTGGACTTAGTGAACTGATCAATACCACAGAGAATCATCAAGATTGGGTGAAAAAATATTTGCCGAGATTTAAGAAAACCAGTACGTTTGGACGCTTGGCACACCTTTAGAATGAAAGTGTATTTAGGCAGTCTCTAGGTAGGGCTGCTTCAAGAGGAATCAAACCATAGAGACAGAACCTTAAACTACTTTATTTTGTCAAATTTCAAAGAGCTAGCACAAACAGTGTTTCATTTAGAATTCCAAACACATCTATCTATATAGGAGAAAACAGAGTGAAACCTAAAAATTCAAACTCTTACTGGAAACGAACGCTTCAACCTAGCATGTGAAAATTGGGCAGCCAAGTGGGCTTAGTGAACTGATCATTATCACAATGTTTCATCAAGATTGGGTGAAAAAATGTTTGCCGAGATTTCAGAAAACCAGTACTTTTGGACGCTTGGCACACCTTTCCAATGAAAATATCTTTAGGCAGTCTCTGCCTAGGGCTGCTTCAAGAGGAAACAAACCATAGAGACAGAAATTAGAACTACTCTTTTTTTTCTATTTTCAAAGAGCTAGCTCAAACCGTGTTTCATTTAGAGTTCCCAACACATCTATCTATATAGGAGAAAACAGAGTGAAACCTAAAAATTCAAACTCTTACTGGAAACGAACGCTTCAACCTAGATTGTGAAAATTGGGCAGCCAAGTGGGCTTAGTGAACTGATCATTACCACAGAGAATCATCAAGATTGGGTGAAAAAAGTTTTGCCGAGATTTCAGAAAACCAGTACGTTTGGACGCTTGGCACACCTTTCCAATGAAAGTGTATTTAGGCAGTCTCTAGTTAGGGCTGCTTCAAGAGGAAACAAACCATAGAGAAAGAACTTAGAACTACTTTATTTTGTAAATTTTCAAAGATCTAGCACAAACCGTGTTTCATTTAGAGTTCCAAACACATCTATCTATATAGGAGAAAACAGAGTGAAACCTAAAAATTCAAACTCTTACTGGAAATGAACGCTTCAACCTAGAAGAGTGAAAATTGGGCAGCCAAGTGGACTTAGTGAACTGATCACTACCACAGAGAATCATCAAGATTGGGTGAAAAAATATTTGCCGAGATTTAAGAAAACCAGTACGTTTGGACGCTTGGCACACCTTTCCAATGAAAGTGTATTTAGGCAGTCTCTAGGTAGGGCTGCTTCAAGAGGAAACAAACCATAGAGACAGAACCTAAAACTACTTTATTTCGTCAAATTTTAAAGAGCTAGCACAAACCGTGTTTCATTTAGAGTCCAAACACATCTATCTACATAGGAGAAAACAGAGTGAAACCTAAAAATTCAAACTCTTACTGGAAACGAACGCTTCAACCTAGAAGAGTGAAAATTGGGCAGCCAAGTGGACTTAGTGAACTGATCATTACCACAGAGAATCATCAAGATTGGGTGAAAAAAGGTTTGCCGAGATTTCAGAAAACCAGTACTTTTGGACGCTTTGCACACCTTTCCAATGAAAGTGTATTTAGGCAGTCTCTGCCTAGGGCTGCTTCAATAGGAAACAAACCATAGAGACAGAACTTAGAACTACTTTTTTTTTTCAATATTCAAAGATCTAGCTCAAATTGTGTTTCATTTAGAGTTCCCAACACATCTATCTATATAGGAGAAAACAGAGTGAAACCTAAAAATTCAAACTCTTACTGGAAACGAACGCTTCAACCTAGAAGAGTGAAAATTGGGCAGCCAAGTGGACTTTGTGAACTGATCACTACCACAGAGAATCATCAAGATTGGGTGATAAAAGGTTTGCCGAGATTTCAGAAAACCATTACTTTTGGACGCTTGGCACACCTTTCCAATGAAAGTGTATTTAGGCAGTCTCTGGGTAGGGTTGCTTCAAGAGGAAACAAACCATAGAGATAGAACCTAAACCTACTTTATTGTCAAAATTCAAAGAGCTAGCACAAACCGTGTTTCATTTAGAGTTCCAAACACATCTATCTATATAGGAGAAAACAGAGTGAAACCTAAAAATTCAAACTCTTACTGGAAGCGAACGCTTCAACCTAGAAGAGTGAAAATTGGGCAGCCAAGTGGACTTAGTGAACTGATCATTACTACAGAAAATCATGAAGATGGGGTGATAAAATGTTTGCTGAGATTTCAGAAAACCAGTACTTTTGGACGCTTGGCACACATTTCCAATGAAAGTGTATTTAGGCAGTCTCTAGTTAGGGCTGCTACACGATGAAACAAACCATAGAGACAGAACCTAAAACAACATTATTTTGTCAATTTTCAAAGAGCTAGCACAAACCGTGTTTCATTTAGAGTTCCAAACACATCTATCTATATAGGAGAAAACAGAGTGAAACCTAAAAATTCATACTCTTACTGGAAACGAACGCTTTCAACCTAGAAGAGTGAAAATTGGGCAGCCAAGTGGGCTTTGTTAACTGATCACTACCACAGAGAATCATCCAGATTGGGTGATAAAATGTTTGCCGAGATTTCAGAAAAATAGTACTTTTGGACGCTTGGCACACCTTTCCAATGAAAGTGTATTTAGGCAGTCTCTAGTTAGGACTGCTTCAAGAGGAAACAAACCATAGAGACAGAACTTAGAACTACTTTTTTTTGAATTTTCAATGAGCTAGCTCAAACCGTGTTTCATTTAGAGTTCCCAACACATCTATCTATATAGGAGAAAACAGAGTGAAACCTAAAAATTCAAACTCGTACTGGAAACGAACGCTTCAACCTAGAAGAGTGAAAATTGGGCAGCCAAGTGGACTTAGTGAACTGATCACTACCACAGAGAATCATCAAGATTGGGTGAAAAAATGTTTTCCGAGATATAAGAAAACCAGTACGTTTGGACGCTTGGCACACCTTTCCAATGAAAGTGTATTTAGGCAGTCTCTAGGTAGGGCTGCTTCAAGAGGAAAAAACCCATAGAGACAGAACTTAGAACTACTTTATTTTGTCAATTTTCAAAGAGCTAGCACAAACCGGGTTTCATTTAGAGTTCCCAACACATCTATCTTATAGGAGAAAACAGAGTGAAACCTAAAAATTCAAACTCTTACTGGAAAGGAACGCTTCAACCTAGAGTGTGAAAATTGGGCAGCCAAGTGGACTTAGTGAACTGATCATTACTACAGAGAATCATAATGATTGGGTGAAAAAATGTTTGCCGAGATTTCAGAAAACCAGTACTTTTGGACGCTTGGCACACCTTTCCAATGAAAGTGTCTTTAGGCAGTCTCTGCTTAGGGCTGCTTCAAGAGGAAACAAACCTTAGAGACAGAACTTAGAACTACTTTATTTTGTCAATTTTCAAAGAGCTAACACAAACCGTGTTTAATTTAGAGTTCCCAACACATCTATCTATATAGGCAAAACAGAGTAAAACCTAAAAATTCAAACTCTTACTGGAAACGAACGCTTCAACCTAGAAGAGTGAAAATTGGGCAGCCAAGTGGACGTAGTGAACTGGTCATTACCACAGAGAATCATCATTATTGGGTGAAAATGTTTGCCGAGATTTCAGAAAACCTGTACTTTTGGATGCTTGGCAAACTTTTCCAATGAAAGTGTATTTAGGCAGTCTCATGTTAGGGGTGCTTCAAGAGGAAACAAACCATAGCCACAGAACCTAAAACTACTTTATTTTGTCAATTTTCAAAGATCTAGCACAAACCGTGTTTCATTTAGATTTCCAAACATATCTATCTATATAGGAGAAAACAGAGTGAAACCTAAAAATCAAACTCTTACTGGAAACGACGCTTCGAACTAGAACAGTGAAAATTGGGCAGCCAAGTGGTCTTAGTGAAGTGATCACTACCACAGAGAATCATCAAGATTGGATGAAAAAAGGTTTGCCGAGATTTCTGAAAACCAGTACTTTTGGACGCTTTGCACACCTTTCCACTGATAATGTCTTCAGGCAGTCTTTGCTTAGGGCTGCTTCAAGAGGAAACAAACCTTAGAGACAGAACTTAGAAGCACTTTATTTTCTCAATTTTCAAAGGCGTAGCACAAACTGTGTTTCATTTAGAGTTCCCAACACATCTATCTATATAGGAGAAAACAGAGCGATACCTAAAATTTCAACTCTTACTGGAAACGAACGCTTCGACCTAGAAGAGTGAAAACTGGGCAGCAAAGTGGACTTAGTGAACTGATCATTACTACAGAGAACCATGAAGATTGGGTGAAAAAATGTTTGCCGAGATTTCAGAAAACCAGTACTTTTGGACGCTTGGCACACCTTTCCAATGAAAGTGTTTTCAGGCAGTCTCTAGTTAGGGCTGCTACACGAGGAAACAAACCATAGAGACAGAACCTAAAACTACTTTATTTTGTCAATTTTCAAAGAGCTAGCACAAACCGTGTTTCATTTAGAGTTCCCAACACATCTATCTATATAGGAGAAAACAGAGTGAAACCTAAAAATTCAAACTTTTACTGGAAACGAACGCTTCAACCTAGAAGAGTGAAATTGGGCAGCCAAGTGGGCTTAGTGAACTGATCACTACCACAGAGAATCATCCAGATTGGGTGAAAAAATGTTTGCCGAGATTTCAGAAAACCAGTACTTTTGGACGCTTGGCACAACTTTCCAATGAAAATGTCTTTAGGCAGTCTCTGCCTAGGGCTGCTTCAAGAGGAAACAAACCATAGAGATGGAACTTAGAACTACTTTTTTTTTTCAATTGTCAAAGAGCTAGCTCAAACCGTGTTTCATTTAGAGTTCCCAACACATCTATCTATATAGGAGAAAACAGAGTGAAACCTAAAAATTCAAACTCTTACTGGAAACGAACTATTCAACCTAGAAGAGTGAAAATTGGGCAGCCAAGTGGGCTTAGTGAACTGATCACTACCACAGAGAAATCATCAAGATTGGGTGAAAAAATGTTTGCCGAGATTTCAGAAAACCAGTACTTTTAGACGCTTGGCACACCTTTCCAATGAAAGTGTATTTAGGCAGTCTCCAGTTATGGCTGCTTCAAGAGGAAACAAACCATAGAGAGAGAACCTAAAACTACTTTATTTTGTCAAATTTCAAAGAGCTAGCTCAAACCGTGTTTCATTTAGAGTTCCCAACACATCTATCTATATAGGAGAAAACAGAGTGAAAACTAAAAATTCAAACTCTTACTGGAAACGAACGCTTCAACCTAGAAGAGTGAAAATTGGGCAGCCAAGTGGACTTAGTGAACTGATCACTACCACAGAGAATCATAAAGATTGGGTGAAAAAATGTTTGCCGAGATTTCAGAAAACCAGTACTATTGGACGCTTGGCACACCTTTCCAATGAAAGTGTATTTAGGCAGTCTCTAGTTAGGACTGCTACACGAGGAACCAAACCATAGAGACAGAACCTACAACTACTTTATTTTGTCAATTTTCAAAGATCTAGCACAAACCGTGTTTCATTTAGAGTTCCAAACAAATCTATCTATATAGGAGAAAACAGAGTGAAAAAAAACTTCAAACTCTTACTGGAAACGAACGCTTCAACCTAGAAGAGTGAAAATTGGGCAGCCCAGTGGGCTTAGTTAACTGATCACTACCAGAGAGAATCATCAATATTGGGTGAAAAAATGTTTGCCGAGATTTCAGAAAACCAGTACTTTTGGACGCTTGGCACACCTTTCCAATGAAAGTGTATTTAGGCAGTCTCTAGTTAGGGCTGCTTCAAAGGAAACAAACCATAGAGACTGCACCTAAAACTACTTTATTTTGTCAATTTGCAAAGAGCTATCACAAACCGGGTTTCATTTAGAGTTCCCAACACATCTATCTATATAGGAGAAAACAGAGTGAAACCTAAAAATTCAAACTCTTACTGGAAACGAACGCTTCAACCTAGAAGAGTGAAAATTGGGCAGCCATGTGGGCTTCGTGAACTGATCATTACCACAATGTCTCATCAAGATTGGGTGAAAAAATATTTGCCGAGATTTCAGAAACCAGTACTTTTGGACGCTTGGCACACCTTTCCAATGAAAATGTCTTTAGGCAGTCTCTGCTTAGGGCTGCTTCAAGAGGAAACAAACCTTAGAGACAGAACTTAGAACTACTTTATTTTGTCAATTTTCAAAGAGCTAGCACAAACCGTGTTTCATTTAGAGTTCCCAACACATCTATCTATATAGGAGAAAACAGAGTGATACCTAAAAATTCAAACTCTTACTGGAAACGAACGCTTCAACCTAGAAAAGTGAAAATTGGGCAGCCAAGTGGACTTAGTGAACTGGTCATTACCACAGAGAATGATCAAGATTGGGTGAAAAAATGTTTGCCGAGATTTCAGAAAACCAGTACTTTTGGACGCTTGGCACACCTTTCCAATGAAAGTTTATTTAGGGAGTCTCTAGTAAGGCCTGCTTCAAGAGGAAACAAACCATAGACACAGAACCTAAAACTACTTTATTTTGTCAATTTTCAAAATCGAGCACAAACCGTGTTTCATTTAGAGTTCCAAAAACATCTATCTATATAGGAGAAAACAGAGTGAAACCTAAAATTCAAACTCTTACTGGAAACGAACGCTTCAACCTAGAAGAGTGAAAATTGGGCAGCCAAGTGGGCTTAATGAACTGATCAATACCAAAGAGAATCATCAAGATTGGGTGAAAAAATGTTTGCCGAGATATCAGAAAACCAGTACTTTTGGACGCTTGGCACACCTTTCAAATGGAAGTGTATTTGGGCAGTCTCCAGTGAGGGCTGCTTCAAGAGGAAACAAACCATAGAGACAGAACCTAAAACTACTTTATTTTGTCAATTATCAAAGAGCTAGCACAAACCGTGTTTCATTTAGAGTTCCCAACACATCTATCTATATAGGAGAAAACAGAGTGAAACCTAAAAATTCAAACTCTTACTGGAAACGACCGCTTCAACCTAGAAGAGTGAAAATTGGGCAGCGAAGTGGACTTAGTGAACTGATCACTACCACAGAGAATCATCAAGATTGGGTGAAAAAATGTTTGCCGAGATTTAAGAAAACCAGTACGTTTGGACGCTTGGCACACCTTTCCAATGAAAGTGTATTTAGGCAGTCTCTAGGTAGGGCTGCTCTTAGAGGAAAAAAACCATAGAGACAGAACCTAAAACTACTTTTTTTTTCAATTTTCAAAAAGCTAGCACCTACCGTGTTTCATTTAGAGTTTCCAACACATCTATCTATATAGGCGAGAACAGAGTGAAACCTAAAAATTCAAACTCTTATTGGAAACGAATGCTTCAACCTTGAAGAGTGAAAATTGGGCAGCCAGGTGGGCTTAGTGAACTGATCATACCACAATGTGTCATCAAGATTGGGTGAAAAAAGGTTTGCAGAGATTTCACAAAACCAGTACTTTTGGACGCTTGGCACACCTTCCCAATTAAAATGTCTTTAGGCAGTCTCTTCTTAGGGCTGCTCCAAAAGGAAACAAACCTTAGAGACAGAACTTAGAACTACTTTATTTTCTCAATTTTCAAAGACCTAGCACAAACCGTGTTTCATTTAGAGTTCCCAACACATTTATCTTTATAGGAGAAAACAGAGTGATACCTAAAAATTCAAACTCTTACTGGAAACGAACGCTTCAACCTAGAAGAGTGAAAATTGGGCAGCCAAGTGGACTTAGTGAACTGATCACTACCACAGAGAATCATCCAGATTGGGTGAAAAAAGGTTTGCCGAGATTTAAGAAAACCAGTACTTTTGGACGCTTGGCACACCTTTCCAATGAAATGTCTTTAGGCAGACTCTTCGTAGGGCTGCTTCAAGAGGAAACAAACCATAGAGACAGAACTTGGAACTACGTTTTTTTTCAATTTTCAAAAAGCTAGCTCCTACCGTGTTTCATTTAGAGTTCCCAACACATCTATCTATATAGGATAAAACAGAGTGAAACATAAAAATTCAAACTCTTACTGGAAATGAACGCTTCAACCTAGAGTGTGAAAATTGGGCAGCCAAGTGGGCTTAGTGAACTGATCATTACCACAATGTCTCATCAAGATTGGGTGAAAAAAGGTTTGCCGAGATTTCAGAAAACCAGTACTTTTGGACGCTCGGCACACCTTTCCAATGAAAATGTCTTTAGGCAGTCTCTGCTTAGGGCTGCTTTAAGAGGAAACAAACCTTAGAGACAGAACTTAGAACTACTTTATTTTGTCAATTTTCAAAGAGGTAGCACAAACCGTGTTTCATTTAGAGTTCCCAACACATATATCTATATAGGATAAAACAGAGTGATACCTAAAAATTCAAACTCTTACTGCAAACGAACGCTTCAACCTAGAAGAGTGAAAATTGGACAGCCAAGTGGACTTAGTGAACTGGTCATTACCACAGAGAATGATCAAGATTGGGTGAAAAAATGTTTGCCGAGATTTCAGAAAACCAGTACTTTTGGACGCTTGGCACACCTTTCCAATGAAAGTATATTTAGGCAGTCTCTAGTTAGGGCTGCTTCAAGAGGAAACAAACCATAGACACAGAATCTAAAACTACTTTATTTTGTCAATTTTCAAAGATCTAGCACAAACCGTGTTTCATTTAGAGTTCCAAAAACATCTATCTATATAGGAGAAAACAGAGTGAAACCTAAAAATTCAAACTCTTACTGGAAACGAACGCTTCAACCTAGAGTGTGAAAATTGGGCAGCCAAGTGGGCTTAGAGAACTGATCATTACCACAATGTCTCATCAAGATTGGGTGAAAAAAGGTTTGCCGAGATTTCAGAAAACCAGTACTTTTGGACGCTTGGCACACCTTTCCAATGAAAGTGTGTTTAGGCAGTCTCTAGTTAGGGCTGCTTCTAGAGGAAACAAACCATAGAGACAGAACCTAAAACTACTTTATTTTTGTCAATTTTCAAAGATCTAGCACAAACGTGTTTCATTTAGAGTTCCCAACACATCTATCTATATAGGAGAAAACAGAGTGAAACCTAAAAATTCAAACTCTTATGCAAAGGAACGCTTCAACCTAGAAGAGTGAAAATTGGGCAGCCAAGTGGACTTAGTGAACTGATCATTACCACAGAAAATCATCAAGATTGGGTGAAAAATATTTGCCGAGATTTCAGAAACCATTACTTTTGGACGCTTGGCACACCTTTCCAATGAAAATGTATTTAGGCAGTCTCTGCTTAGGGCTGCTTCAAGAGGAAACAAACCTTAGAGAGAGAACTTAGAACTACTTTATTTTGTCAATTTTCAAAGAGCTAGCTCAAACCGTGTTTCATTTAGAGTTCCCAACACATCTATCTATATAGGAGAAAACAGAGTGATACCTAAAAATTCAAACTCTTACTGGAAACGAACGCTTCAACCTAGAAAAGTGAAAATTGGGCAGCCAAGTGGACTTAGTGAACTGGTCATTACCACAGAGAATGATCAAGATTGGGTGAAAAAATGTTTGCCGAGATTTCAGAAAACCAGTACTTTTGGACGCTTGGCACACCTTTCCAATGAAAGTTTATTTAGGGAGTCTCTAGTAAGGCCTGCTTCAAGAGAAACAAACCATAGACACAGAACCTAAAACTACTTTATTTTGTCAATTTCAAAATCGAGCACAAACCGTGTTTCATTTAGAGTTCCAAAACATCTATCTATATAGGAGAAAACAGAGTGAAACCTAAAATTCAAACTCTTACTGGAAACGAACGCTTCAACCTAGAAGAGTGAAAATTGGGCAGCCAAGTGGGCTTAATGAACTGATCAATACGAAAGAGAATCATCAAGATTGGGTGAAAAAATGTTTGCCGAGATATCAGAAAACCAGTACTTTTGGACGCTTGGCACACCTTTCAAATGGAAGTGTATTTGGGCAGTCTCCAGTGAGGGCTGCTTCAAGAGGAAACAAACCATAGAGAGAGAACTTAAACTACTTTATTTTGTCAATTTATCAAAGAGCTAGCACAAACCGTGTTTCATTTAGAGTTCCCAACACATCTATCTATATAGGAGAAAACAGAGTGAAACCTAAAAATTCAAACTCTTATTGGAAACGAATGCTTCAACTTGAAGAGTGAAAATTGGGCAGCCAGGTGGGCTTAGTGAACTGATCATACCACAATGTGTCATCAAGATTGGGTGAAAAAAGGTTTGCAGAGATTTCACAAAACCAGTACTTTTGGACGCTTGGCACACCTTCCCAATTAAAATGTCTTTAGGCAGTCTCTTCTTAGGGCTGCTTCAAAAGGAAACAAACCTTAGAGACAGAACTTAGGAACTACTTTATTTTCTCAATTTTCAAAGACCTAGCACAAACCGTGTTTCATTTAGAGTTCCCAACACATCTATCTTTATAGGAGAAAACAGAGTGATACCTAAAAATTCAAACTCTTACTGGAAACGAACGCTTCAACCTAGAAGAGTGAAAATTGGGCAGCCAAGTGGACTTAGTGAACTGATCACTACCACAGAGAATCATCCAGATTGGGTGAAAAAAGGTTTGCCGAGATTTAAGAAAACCAGTACTTTTGGACGCTTGGCACACCTTTCCAATGAAATGTCTTTAGGCAGACTCTTCGTAGGGCTGCTTCAAGAGGAAACAAACCATAGAGACAGAACATGGAACTACGTTTTTTTTCAATTTTCAAAAAGCTAGCTCCTACCGTGTTTCATTTAGAGTTCCCAACACATCTATCTATATAGGAGAAAACAGAGTGAAACATAAAAATTCAAACTCTTACTGGAAATGAACGCTTCAACCTAGAGTGTGAAAATTGGGCAGCCAAGTGGGCTTAGTGAACTGATCATTACCACAATGTCTCCTCAAGATTGGGTGAAAAAAGGTTTGCCGAGATTTCAGAAAACCAGTACTTTTGGACGCTCGGCACACCTTTCCAATGAAAATGTCTTTAGGCAGTCTCTGCTTAGGGCTGCTTTAAGAGGAAACAAACCTTAGAGACAGAACTTAGAACTACTTTATTTTGTCAATTTTCAAAGAGCTAGCACAAACAGTGTTTCATTTAGAGTTCCCAACACATATATCTATATAGGATAAAACAGAGTGATACCTAAAAATTCAAACTCTTACTGCAAACGAACGCTTCAACCTAGAAGAGTGAAAATTGGACAGCCAAGTGGACTTAGTGAACTGGTCATTACCACAGAGAATGATCAAGATTGGGTGAAAAAATGTTTGCCGAGATTTCAGAAAACCAGTACTTTTGGACGCTTGGCACACCTATCCAATGAAAGTATATTTAGGCAGTCTCTAGTTAGGGCTGCTTCAAGAGGAAACAAACCATAGACACAGAACCTAAAACTACTTTATTTTGTCAATTTTCAAAGATCTAGCACAAACCGTGTTTCATTTAGAGTTCCAAAAACATCTATCTATATAGGAGAAAACAGAGTGAAACCTAAAAATTCAAACTCTTACTGGAAACGAACGCTTCAACCTAGAGTGTGAAAATTGGGCAGCCAAGTGGGCTTAGTGAACTGATCATTACCACAATGTCTCATCAAGATTGGGTGAAAAAAGGTTTGCCGAGATTTCAGAAAACCAGTACTTTTGGACGCTTGGCACACCTTTCCAAGGAAAGTGTGTTTAGGCAGTCTCTAGTTAGGGCTGCTTCTAGAGGAAACAAACCATAGAGACAGAACCTAAAACTACTTTATTTTGTCAATTTTCAAAGATCTAGCACAAACCGTGTTTCATTTAGAGTTCCAAACACATGTATCTATATAGGAGAAAACAGAGTGAAACCTAAAAATTCAAACTCTTACCTGAAACGAACGCTTCAACTTAGAAGAGTGAAAATTGGGCAGCCAAGAGGACTTAGTGAACTGATCACTACCTCAGAGAATCATCAAGATTGGGTGAAAAAATGTTTGCCGACATTTAAGAAACCAGTACGTTTGGACACTTGCCACACCTTTCCAAAGAAACTGTATTTAGGCAGTCTCTAGGTAGGGCTGCTTCAAGAGGAATCAAACCATAGAGACAGAACCTTAAACTACTTTATTTTGTCAATTTTCAAAGATCTAGCACAAACCGTGTTTCATTTAGAGTTCCAAAAACATCTATCTATATAGGAGAAAACAGAGTGAAACCTAAAAATTCAAACTCTTACTGGAAACGAACGCTTCAACCTAGAGTGTGAAAATTGGGCAGCCAAGTGGGCTTAGTGAACTGATCATTACCACAATGTCTCATCAAGATTGGGTGAAAAAAGGTTTGCCGAGATTTCAGAAAACCAGTACTTTTGGACGCTTGGCACACCTTTCAATGAAAGTGTGTTTAGGCAGTCTCTAGTTAGCGCTGCTTCTAGAGGAAACAAACCATAGAGACAGAACCTACAACTACTTTATTTTGTCAACTTTCAAAGATCTAGCACAAACCGTGTTTCATTTAGAGTTCCAAACAAATCTATCTATATAGGAGAAAACAGAGTGAAACCTAAAAATTCAAACTCTTACTGGAAACGAATGCTTCAACCTAGAAGTGTGAAAATTGGGAAGCGAAGTGGACTTAGTGAACTGATCATGACCACAATGTCTCATCAAGATTGGGTGAAAAAAGGTTTGCCGAGATTTCAGAAAACCAGTACTTTTGGACGCTTGGCACACCTTTCAAATGAAAGTGTATTTAGGATGTCTCTAGTTAGGGCTGCTTCTAGAGGAAACAAACCATAGAGACAGAACCTAAAACTACTTTATTTTGTCAATTTTCAAAGATCTAGCACAAACTGTGTTTCATTTAGAGTTCCAAACACATGTATCTATATAGGAGAAAACAGAGTGAAACCTAAAAATTCAAACTCTTACCTGAAACGAACGCTTCAACTTAGAAGAGTGAAAATTGGGCAGCCAAGAGGACTTAGTGAACTGATCACTACCTCAGAGAATCATCAAGATTGGGTGAAAAAATGTTTGCCGACATTTAAGACAACCAGTACTTTTGGACGCTTGGCACACCTTTCCAATGAAATGTCTTTAGGCAGACTCTTCGTAGGGCTGCTTCAAGAGGAAACAAACCATAGAGACAGAACATGGAACTACGTTTTTTTTCAATTTTCAAAAAGCTAGCTCCTACCGTGTTTCATTTAGAGTTCCCAACACATCTATCTATATAGGAGAAAACAGAGTGAAACATAAAAATTCAAACTCTTACTGGAAATGAACGCTTCAACCTAGAGTGTGAAAATTGGGCAGCCAAGTGGGCTTAGTGAACTGATCATTACCACAATGTCTCATCAAGATTGGGTGAAAAAAGGTTTGCCGAGATTTCAGAAAACCAGTACTTTTGGACGCTCGGCACACCTTTCCAATGAAAATGTCTTTAGGCAGTCTCTGCTTAGGGCTGCTTTAAGAGGAAACAAACCTTAGAGACAGAACTTAGAACTACTTTATTTTGTCAATTTTCAAAGAGCTAGCACAAACCGTGTTTCATTTAGAGTTCCCAACACATATATCTATATAGGATAAAACAGAGTGATACCTAAAAATTCAAACTCTTACTGCAAACGAACGCTTCAACCTAGAAGAGTGAAAATTGGACAGCCAAGTGGACTTAGTGAACTGGTCATTACCACAGAGAATGATCAAGATTGGGTGAAAAAATGTTTGCCGAGATTTCAGAAAACCAGTACTTTTGGACGCTTGGCACACCTTTCCAATGAAAGTGTATTTAGGCAGTCTCTAGTGAGGGCTGCTTCAAGAGGAAACAAATCATAGAGACAGAACCTAAAACTACTTTATTTTGTCAATTTTCAAAGATCTAGCACAAACCGTGTTTCATTTAGAGTTCCAAACACATCTATCTATATAGGAGAAAACAGAGTGAAACCTAAAAATTCAAACTCTTACTGGAAACGAACGCTTCAACCTAGAAGAGTGAAAATTGGGCAGCCAAGTGGACTTAGTGAACTGATCACTAACACAGAGAATCATCAAGATTGGGTGAAAAAATGTTTGCCGAGATTTCAGAAAACCAGTACTTTTAGATGCTTGGCACACCTTTCCAATGAAAGTGTATTTAGGCAGTCTCCAGTTAGGGCTGTTTCAAGAGGAAACAAACCATAGAGACAGAACCTAAAACTACTTTATTTTGTCAAATTTCAAAGAGCTAGCACAAACCGTGTTTCATTTAGAGTTCCAAACAAATCTATCTATATAGGAGAAAACAGAGTGATACCTAAAAATTCAAACTCTTTTGGAAACGAACGCTTCAACCTAGAAGAGTGAAAATTGGGCAGCCAAGTGGACTTAGTGAACTGATCATTACCACAGAGAAACATCAATATTGGGTGAAAAAATGTTTGCCGAGATTTCAGAAAACCAGTACTTTTGGACGCTTGGCACACCTTTCCACTGAAAATGTCTTCAGGCAGTCTTTGCTTAGGGCTGCTTCAAGAGGAAACAAACCTTAGAGACAGAACTTCGAACTACTTTATTTTCTCAATTTTCAAAGACGTAGCACAAACCGTGTTTCATTTAGAGTTCCCAACACATCTATCTATATAGGAGAAAACAGAGTGATACCTAAAAATTCAAACTCTTACTGGAAACGAACGCTTCGACCTAGAAGAGTGAAAATTGGGCAGCCAAGTGGACTTAATGAACTGATCACTACGACAGAGAATCATCAAAATTGGGTGAAAAAATGTTTGCCGAGATTTAAGAAAACCAGTACGTTTGGACGCTTGGCACACCTTTCCAATGAAAGTGTATTTAGGCAGTCTCTAGTTAGGGCTGCTAAGAGGAAACAAAGCATAGAGACAGAACTTAGAACTACTTTTTTTTCAATTTTCAAAGAGCTAGCTCAAACCGTGTTTCATTTAGAGTTCCCAACACATCTATCTATATAGGTGAAAACAGAGTGAAACCCAGAAATTCAAACTCTTACTGGAAACGAACGCTTCAACCTATAGTGTGAAAATTGGGCAGCCAAGTGGGCTTAGTGAACTGATCATTACCACAATGTCTCATCAAGATTGGGTGAAAAAAGTTTTGCCGAGATTTCAGAAAACCAGTACTTTTGGACGCTTGGCACACCTTTCCAATGAAAATGTATTTAGGCAGTCTCTAGTTAGGGCTGCTAAGAGGAAACAAAGCATAGAGACAGAACTTAGAACTACTTTTTTTCAATTTTCAAAGAGCTAGCTCAAACCGTGTTTCATTTAGAGTTCCCTACACATCTATCTATATAGGAGAAAACAGAGTGAACCCTAAAAATTCAAACTCTTACTGGAAACGAACGCTTCAACCTAGAAGAGTGAAAATTAGGCAGCCAAGTGGACTTAGTGAACTGATCACTACCACAGAGAATCATCAAGATTGGGTGAAAAAATGTTTGCCGAGATTTAAGAAAACCAGTATGTTTGGACGCTTAGCACACCTTTCCAATGAAAGTGTATTTAGGCAGTCTCTAAGAAGGGCTGCTTCAAGAGGAAACAAACCATAGAGACAAAACCTAAAACTACTTTATTTTGTCAAATTTCAAAGAGCTAGCACAAACCGTGTTTCATTTAGAGTTCCAAACACATCTATCTATATAGGAGAAAACAGAGTGAAACCTAAAAATTCAAACTCTTACTGGAAACGAACGTTTCATCCAAGAAGAGTGAAAATTGGGCAGCCAAGTGGACTTAGTGAACTGATCACTACCACAGAGAACCATCAAGATTGGGTGAAAAAATGTTTGCCGAGATTTAAGAAAACCAGTAAGTTTGGACGCTTGGCACACCTTTCCAATGAAATTGTATTTAGGCAGTCTCTAGGTAGGGCTGTTTCAAGAGGAAACAAACCATAGAAACAGAACCTAAAACTATTTTATTTTGTCAAATTTCAAAGAGCTAGAACAAACCGTGTTTCATTTAGAGTTCCAAACACATCTATCTATATGGAGAAAACAGAGTGAAACCTAAAAATTCAAACTCTTACTGGAAACGAACGATTCAACCTAGAAGAGTGAAAATTGGGCAGCCAAGTGGGCTTAGTGAACTGATCACTACCACAGAGAACCATCAAGATTGGGTGAAAAAATGTTTGCCGAGATTTAAGAAAACCAGTAAGTTTGGACGCTTGGCACACCTTTCCAATGAAATTGTATTTAGGCAGTCTCTAGGTAGGGCTGCTTCAAGAGGAAACAAGCCATAGAAACAGAACCTAAAACTATTTTATTTTGTCAAATTTCAAAGAGCTAGCACAAACCGTGTTTCATTTAGAGTTCCAAACACATCTATCTATATGGAGAAAACAGAGTGAAACCTAAAAATTCAAACTCTTACTGGAAACGAACGATTCAACCTAGAAGAGTGAAAATTGGGAAGCCAAGTGGACTTAGTGAACTGATCACTACCACAGAGAACCATCAAGATTTGGGTGAAAAAATGTAGGCCGAGATTTAAGAAAACCAGTAAGTTTGGACGCTTGGCACACCTTTCCAATGAAAGTGTATTTAGGCAGTCTCCAGGTAGGGCTGCTTCAAGCAGAAACAAACCATAGAAACAGAACCTAAAACTATTTTATTTTGTCAAATTTCAAAGAGCTAGCACAAACCGTGTTTCATTTAGAGTTCCAAACACATCTATCTATATAGGAGAAAACAGAGTGAAACCTAAAAATTCAAACTCTTACTGGAAACGAACGCTTCAACCTAGAAGAGTGAAAATTGGGCAGCCAAGTGGACTTAGTGAACTGATCATTACCACAGAGAATCATCAAGATTGGGTGAAAAAATGTTTGCAGAGATTTCAGAAAACCAGTACTTTTGGACGCTGGCCACATCTTTCCAATGAAAATGTCTTTAGGAAGTCTCTGCTTAGGGCTGCTTCAAGAGGAAACAACCTTAGAGACAGAACTTAGAACTACTTTATTTTGTCAATTTTCAAAGAGCTAGCACAAACCGTGTTTCATTTAGAGTTCCCAACACATCTATCTATATAGGAGAAAACAGAGTGAAACCTAAAATTCAATCTCTTACTGGAAACGAACGCTTCAACCTAGAAGAGTGAAAATTGGGCAGCCAAGGGGACTTAGTGAACTGATCATTACCACAGAGAATCATCCAGATTGGGTGAAAAAATGTTTGCCGAGATTTCAGAAAACCAGTACTTTTGGACGCTTGGCACCACGTTTCCAATGAAAGTGAATTTAGGCAGTCTCCAGTTAGGGCTGCTTCAAGAGTAAACAAACCATAGGGACAGAACCTAAAACTACTTTTTTTGTCAATTTTCAAAGAGCTAGCACAAACCGTGTTTCATTTAGAGTTCCCAATACATCTATCTATATAGGAAAAAACAGAGTGAAACCTAAAAATTCAAACTCTTATTGGAAACGAACGCTTCAACCTAGAAGAGTGAAAATTGGGGAAGCCATGTTGACTTCGTGAACTGATCACTACCACAGAGAATCATCCAGATTGTGTGAAAAAATGTTTGCCGAGATTTCAGAAAACCAGTACTTTTGGACGCTTGGCACACGTTTCCAATGAAAGTGTATTTAGGCAGTCTCCAGTTAGGGCTGCTTCAAGAGGAAACAAACCATAGAGACAGAACCTAAAACTACTTTATTTTGTCAATTTTCAAAGAGCTAGCACAAACCGTGTTTCATTTAGAGTTCCCAACACATCTATCTATATAGGAGAAAACAGAGTGAAACCTAAAAATTCAAACTCTTACTGGAAACGAACGCTTCAACCTAGAAGAGTGAAAATTGGGCAGCCAAGTGGGCTTAGTGAACTGATCACTACCACAGAGAATCATCCAGATTGGGTGAAAAAATGTTTGCCCAGATTTCAGAAAACCAGTACTTTTGGGACGCTTGGCACACGTTTCCAATGAAAGTGTATTTAGGCAGTCTCCAGTTAGGGCTGCCTTAAGAGGAAACAAACCATAGAGACAGAACCTAAAACTACTTTATTTTGTCAATTTTCACATAGCTAGCACAAACCGTGTTTCATTTAGAGTTCCAACACATCTATCTATATAGGAGAAAACAGAGTGAAACCTAAAAATTCAAACTCTTACTGGAAACGAACGCTTCAACCTAGAAGAGTGAAAATTGGGCAGCCAAGTGGGCTTAGTGAACTGATCACTACACAATGTCTCATCAAGATTGGGTGAAAAAAGGTTTGCCGAGATTTCAGAAAACCAGTACTTTTGGACGCTTGGCACACCTTTCCAATGAAAATGTCTTTAGGCAGGCTCTGGATTAGGGCTGCTTCAAGAGTAAACAAACCTTAGAGACAGAACTTAGAACTACTTTTTTTTGTCAATTTTCAAAGAGCTAGCACAAACCGTGTTTCATTTAGAGTTCCAACACATCTATCTATATAGGAGAAAACAGAGTGAAACCTAAAAATTCAAACTCTTACTGGAAACGAACGCTTCAACCTAGAAGAGTGAAAATTGGGCAGCCAAGTGGACTTAGTGAACTGGTCACTACCACAGAGAATCATCCAGATTGGGTGAAAAAATGTTTGCCGAGATTTCAGAAAACCAGTACTTTTGGACGCTTGGCACACGTTTCCAATGAAAGTGTATTTAGGCAGTCTCCAGTTAGGGCTGCTTCAAGAGGAAACAAACCATAGAGACAGAACCTAAAACTACTTTATTTTGTCAATTTTCAAAGAGCTAGCACAAACCGTGTTCATTTAGAGTTCCCAACACATCTATCTATATAGGAGAAAACAGAGTGAAACCTAAAAATTCAAACTCTTATTGGAAACGAACGCTTCAACCTAGAAGAGTGAATATTGGGCAGCCAAGTGGGCTTAGTGAACTGATCATTACCACAGAAAATCATCAAGATTGGGTGAAAAAATGTTTGCCGAGATTTCAGAAAACCAGTGCTTTTGGACGCTTGGCACACCTTTCCAATGAAGTGTACTTAGGCAGTCTCTAGTTAGGGCTGCTTCAAGAAAAAACAAACCATGGAGACAGAACCTAAAACCACTCTATTTTTTTCAATTTTCAAAGAGCTAGCACAAACCGTGTTTCATTTAGAGTTCCCAACACATCTATCTATATAGGAGAAAACAGAGTGAAACCTAAAAATTCAAACTCTTACTGGAATCGAACGCTTCAACCTAGAGAGTGAAAATTGGGCAGCCAAGTGGACTTAGTGAACTGATCACTACCACAATGTCTCATCAAGATTGGGTGAAAAAAGGTTTGCCGAGATTTCAGAAAACCAGTACTTTTGGACGCTTGGCACACCTTTCCAATGAAAATGTCTTTAGGCAGGCTCTGCTTAGGGCTGCTTCAAGAGGAAACAAACCTTAGAGACAGAACTTAGAACTACTTTATTTTTCAATTTTCAAAGAGCTAGCACAAGCCGTGTTTCATTTAGAGTTTCCAACACATCTATCTATATAGAGAAAACAGAGTGAAACCTAAAAATTCAAACTCTTACTGGAAACGAACGCTTCAACCTAGAAGAGTGAAAATTGGGCAGCCAAGTGGACTTAGTGAACTGATCATTACCACAGAGAATCATCAAGATTGGGTTAAAAAATGTTTGCCGAGATTTCAGAAAACCAGTACTTTTGGACGCTTGGCACACCTTTCCAATGAAAATGTCTTTAGGCAGGCTCTGCTTAGGGCTGCTTCAAGAGGAAACAAACCTTAGAGACAGAACTTAGAACTACTTTATTTTGTCAATTTTCAAAGAGCTAGGACAAACCGTGTTTCATTTAGAGTTCCCAACACATCTATCTATATAGGAGAAACAGAGTGAAACCTAAAAATTCAAACTCTTACTGGAAATGAACGCTTCAACCTAGAAGAGTGAAAATTGGGAAGCCAAGTAGACTTAGTGAACTGATCACTACCACAGAGAATCATCCAGATTGGGTGAAAAAATGTTTGCCGAGATTTCAGAAAACCATACTTTTGGACGCTTGGCACACGTTTCCAATGAAAGTGTATTTAGGCAGTCTCCAGTTAGGGCTGCTTCAAGAGGAAACAAACCATAGAGACAGAACCTAAAACTACTTTATTTTGTCAATTTCAAAGAGCTAGCACAAATCGTGTTTCATTTAGAGTTTCCAACACATCTATCTATATAGGAGAAAACAGAGTGAAACCTAAAATTCAAACTCTTATTGGAAACGAACGCTTCAACCTAGAAGAGTGAAAATTGGGCAGCCAAGTGGACTTAGTGAACTGATCACTACCACAATGTCTCATCAAGATTGGGTGAAAAAATGTTTCCCGAGATTTCAGAAAACCAGTGCTTTTGGACGCTTGGCACACCTTTCAATGAAAGTGTACTTAGGCAGTCTCTAGTTAGGGCTGCTTCAAGAAAAACAAACCACGGAGACAGAACCTAAAACCACTCTATTTTGTCAATTTTCAAAGAGCTAGCACAAACCGTGTTTCATTTAGAGTTCCCAACACATCTATCTATATAGGAGAAAACAGAGTGAAACCTAAAAATTCAAACTCTTACTGGAAACGAACGCTTCAACCTAGAAGAGTGAAAATTGGGCAGCCAAGTGGACTTAGTGAACTGATCACTACCACAATGTCTCATCAAGATTGGGTGAAAAAAGGTTTGCCGAGATTTCAGAAAACCAGTACTTTTGGACGCTTGGCACACATTTCCAATCAAAGTGTATTTCGGCATTCTCTAGTTAGGGCTGCTTCAAGAGGAAACAAACCATAGAGACAGAACCTAAATCTACTTTATTTTGTCAATTTTCAAAGAGCTAGCACAAACCGTGTTTCATTTAGAGTTCCCAACACATCTATCTATATAGGAGAAAACAGAGTGAAACCTAAAAATTCAAACTCTTACTGGAAACGAACGCTTCAACCTAGAAGAGTGAAAATTGGGCAGCCAAGTGGACTTAGTGAACTGATCATTACCACAGAGAATTATCAAGATTGGGTGAAAAAATGTTTGCCGAGATTTCAGAAAACCATACTTTTGGACGCTTGGCACACCTTTCCAATGAAAATGTCTATAGGCAGGCTCTGCTTAGGGCTGCTTCAAGAGGAAACAAACCATAGAGACAGAACCTAAATCTACTTTATTTTGTCAATTTTCAAAGAGCTAGCACAAGCCGTGTTTCATTTAGAGTTCCAAACACATCTATCTATATAGGAGAAAACACAGTGAAACCTAAAAATTCAAACTCTTACTGGAAACACACGCTTCAACCTAGAAGAGTGAAAATTTGGCAGCCAAGTGGGCTTAGTGAACTGATCACTACCACAGAGAATCATCAATATTGGGTGAAAAAATGTTTGCCGAGATTTCAGAAAACGAGTACTTTTGGACGCTTGGCACACCTTTCCAATGAAAGTGTATTTAGGCAGTCTCCAGTTAGGGCTGCTTCAAGAGGAAACAAACCATAGAGACAGAACCTAAAACTACTTTATTTTGTCAATTTTCAAAGAGCTAGCACAAACCGTGTTTCATTTAGAGTTCCCAACACATCTATCTATATAGGAGAAAACAGAGTGAAACCTAAAAATTCAAACTCTTATTGGAAACGAACGCTTCAACCTAGAAGAGTGAATATTGGGCAGCCAAGTGGGCTTAGTGAACTGATCACTACCACTGAGAATCATCAATATTGGGTGAAAAAATGTTTGCCGAGATTTCAGAAAACCAGTATTTTTTGGACGCTTGGCACACCTTTCCAATGAAAGTGTATTTAGGCAGTCACCAGTTAGGGCTGCTTCAAGAGGAAACAAACCATAGAGACAGAACCTAAATCTACTTTATTTTGTCAATTTTCAAAGAGCTAGCACAAGCCATGTTTCATTTAGAGTTCCAAACACATCTATCTATATAGGAGAAAACACAGTGAAACCTAAAAATTCAAACTCTTACTGGAAACACACGCTTCAACCTAGAAGAGTGAAAATTTGGCAGCCAAGTGGGCTTAGTGAACTGATCACTACCACAGAGAATCATCAATATTGGGTGAAAAAATGTTTGCCGAGATTTCAGAAAACCAGTACTTTTGGACGCTTGGCACACCTTTCCAATGAAAATGTCTTTAGGCAGGCTCTGCTTAGGGTTGCTTCAAGAGGAAACAAACCTTAGAGACAGAACTTAGAACTACTTTATTTTGTCAATTTTCAAAGAGCTAGCACAAACCGTGTTTCATTTAGAGTTTCCAACACATCTATCTATATAGGAGAAAACAGAGTGAAACCTAAAAATTCAAACTCTTACGGGAAACGAACGCTTCAACCTAGAAGAGTGAAAATTGGGCAGCCAAGTGAACTTAGTGAACTGATCATTACCACAGAGAATCATCAAGATTGGGTGAAAAATGTTTGCCGAGATTTCAGAAAACCAGTACTTTTGGACGCTTGGCACACCTTTCCAATGAAAATGTCTTTAGGCAGGCTCTGCTTAGGGCTGCTTCAAGAGGAAACAAACCATAGAGACAGAACCTAAATCTACTTTATTTTGTCAATTTTCAAAGAGCTAGCACAAGCCGTGTTTCATTTAGAGTTCCAAACACATCTATCTATATAGGAGAAAACACAGTGAAACCTAAAATTCAAACTCTTACTGGAAACACACGCTTCAACCTAGAAGAGTGAAAATTTGGCAGCCAAGTGGGCTTAGTGAACTGATCACTACCACAGAGAATCATCAATATTGGGTGAAAAATGTTTGCCGAGATTTCAGAAAACCAGTACTTTTGGACGCTTGGCACACCTTTCCAATGAAAGTGTATTTAGGCAGTCTCCAGTTAGGGCTGCTTCAAGAGAAACAAACCATAGAGACAGAACCTAAAACTACTTTATTTTGTCAATTTTCAAAGAGCTAGCACAAACCGTGTTTCATTTAGAGTTCCCAACACATCTATCTATATAGGAGAAAACAGAGTGAAACCTAAAAATTCAAACTCTTACTGGAAACCAAGGCTTCAACCTAGAAGAGTGAATATTGGGCAGCCAAGTGGGCTTAGTGAACTGATCATTACCACAGAGAATCATCATTATTGGGTGAAAAAAGGTTTGCCGAGATTTCAGAAAACCAGTGCTTTTGGACGCTTGGCACACCTTTCCAATGAAAGTGTACTTAGGCAGTCTCTAGTTAGGGCTGCTTCAAGAAAAAACAAACCATGGAGACAGAACCTAAAACCACTCTATTTTTTCAATTTTCAAAGAGCTAGCACAACCGTGTTTCATTTAGAGTTCCCAACACATCTATCTATATAGGAGAAAACAGAGTGAAACCTAAAAATTCAAACTCTTACTGGAATCGAACGCTTCAACCTAGAAGAGTGAAAATTGGCAGCCAAGTGGACTTAGTGAACTGATCACTACCACAATGTCTCATCAAGATTGGGTGAAAAAAGGTTTGCCGAGATTTCAGAAAACCAGTACTTTTGGACGCTTGGCACACCTTTCCAATGAAAATGCCTTTAGGCAGGCTCTGCTTAGGGCTGCTTCAAGAGGAAACAAACCATAGAGACAGAACCTAACTCTACTTTATTTTGTCAATTTTCAAAGAGCTAGCACAAGCCATGTTTCATTTAGAGTTCCAAACACATCTATCTATATAGGAGAAAACACAGTGAAACCTAAAATTCAAACTCTTACTGGAAACACAAGCTTCAACCTAGAAGAGTGAAAATTTGGCAGCCAAGTGGGCTTAGTGAACTGATCACTACCACAGAGAATCATCAATATTGGGTGAAAAAAGGTTTGCCGAGATTTCAGAAAACCAGTACTTTTGGACGCTTGGCACACCTTTCCAATGAAAATGTCTTTAGGCAGGCTCTGCTTAGGGTTGCTTCAAGAGGAAACAAACCTTAGAGACAGAACTTAGAACTACTTTATTTTGTCAATTTTCAAAGAGCTAGCACAAACCGTGTTTCATTTAGAGTTCCCAACACATCTATCTATATAGGAGAAAACAGAGTGAAACCTAAAAATTCAAACTCTTACGGGAAACGAATGCTTCAACCTAGAAGAGTGAAAATTGGGCAGCCAAGTGAACTTAGTGAACTGATCATTACCACAGAGAATCATCAAGATTGGGTGAAAAAATGTTTGCCGAGATTTCAGAAAACCAGTACTTTTGGACGCTTGGCACACCTTTCCAATGAAAATGTCTTTAGGCAGGCTCTGCTTAGGGCTGCTTCAAGAGGAAACAAACCATAGAGACAGAACCTAAATCTACTTTATTTTGTCAATTTTCAAAGAGCTAGCACAAGCCGTGTTTCATTTAGAGTTCCAAACACATCTATCTATATAGGAGAAAACACAGTGAAACCTAAAAATTCAAACTCTTACTGGAAACACACGCTTCAACCTAGAAGAGTGAAAATTTGGCAGCCAAGTGGGCTTAGTGAACTGATCACTACCACAGAGAATCATCAATATTGGGTGAAAAAATGTTTGCCGAGATTTCAGAAAACCAGTACTTTTGGACGCTTGGCACACCTTTCCAATGAAAGTGTATTTAGCAGTCTCCAGTTAGGGCTGCTTCAAGAGGAAACAAACCATAGAGACAGAACCTAAAACTACTTTATTTTGTCAATTTTCAAAGAGCTAGCACAAACCGTGTTTCATTTAGAGTTCCCAACACATCTATCTATATAGGAGAAAACAGAGGGAAACCTAAAAATTCAAACTCTTATTGGAAACGAACGCTTCAACCTAGAAGAGTGAATATTGGGCAGCCAAGTGGGCTTAGTGAACTGATCATTACCACAGAGAATCATCAAGATTGGGTGAAAAAATGTTTGCCGAGATTTCAGAAAACCAGTGCTTTGGACGCTTGGCACACCTTTCCAATGAAAGTGTACTTAGGCAGTCTCTAGTTAGGGCTGCTTCAAGAAAAAACAAACCATGGAGACAGAACCTAAAACCACTCTATTTTGTCAATTTTCAAAGAGCTAGCACAAACCGTGTTTCATTTAGAGTTCCCAACACATCTATCTATATAGGAGAAAACAGAGTGAAACCTAAAATTCAAACTCTTACTCGAATCGAACGCTTCAACCTAGAAGAGTGAATATTGGGCAGCCAAGTGGGCTTAGTGAACTGATCATTACCACAGAGAATCATCAAGATTGGGTGAAAAAATGTTTGCCGAGATTTCAGAAAACCAGTACTTTTGGACGCTTGGCACACCTTTCCAATGAAAATGTCTTTAGGCAGGCTCTGCTTAGGGCTGCTTCAAGAGGAAACAAACCATAGAGACAGAACCTAAATCTACTTTATTTTGTCAATTTTCAAAGAGCTAGCACAAGCCGTGTTTCATTTAGTGTTCCAAACACATCTATCTATATAGGAGAAAACACAGTGAAACCTAAAAATTCAAAACTCTTACTGGAAACACACGCTTCAACCTAGAAGAGTGAAAATTTGACAGCCAAGTGGGCTTAGTGAACTGATCACTACCACAGAGAATCATCAATATTGGGTGAAAAAAGGTTTGCCGAGATTTCAGAAAACCAGTACTTTTGGACGCTTGGCACACCTTTCCAAAGAAAAATGTCTTATTCAGGCTCTGCTTAGGGCTGCTTCAAGAGGAAACAAACCTTAGAGACAGAACTTAGAACTACTTTATTTTGTCAATTTTCAAAGAGCTAGCACAAACCGTGTTTCATTTAGAGTTTCCAACACATCTATCTATATAGGAGAAAACAGAGTGAAACCTAAAAATTCAAACTCTTACGGGAAACGAACGCTTCAACCTAGAAGAGTGAAAATTGGGCAGCCAAGTGAACTTAGTGAACTGATCATTACCACAGAGAATCATCAAGATTGGGTGAAAAAATGTTTGCCGAGATTTCAGAAAACCAGTACTTTTGGACGCTTGGCACACCTTTCCAATGAAAATGTCTTTAGGCAGGCTCTGCTTAGGGCTGCTTCAAGAGGAAACAAACCATAGAGACAGAACCTAAATCTACTTTATTTTGTCAGTTTTCAAAGAGCTAGCACAAGCCGTGTTTCATTTAGAGTTCCAAACACATCTATCTATATAGGAGAAAACACAGTGAAACCTAAAAATTCAAACTCTTACTGGAAACACACGCTTCAACCTAGAAGAGTGAAAATTTGGCAGCCAAGTGGGCTTAGTGAACTGATCACTACCACAGAGAATCATCAATATTGGGTGAAAAAATGTTTGCCGAGATTTCAGAAAACCAGTACTTTTGGACGCTTGGCACACCTTTCCAATGAAAGTGTATTTAGGCAGTCTCAAGTTAGGGCTGCTTCAAGAGGAAACAAACCATAGAGACAGAACCTAAAACTACTTTATTTTGTCAATTTTCAAAGAGCTAGCACAAACCGTGTTTCATTTAGAGTTCCCAACACATCTATCTATATAGGAGAAAACAGAGTGAAACCGAAAAATTCAAACTCTTACTGGAAACGAACGCTTCAACCTAGAAGAGTGAATATTGGGCAGCCAAGTGGGCTTAGTGAACTGATCATTACCACAGAGAATCATCAAGATTGGGTGAAAAAATGTTTGCCGAGATTTCAGAAAACCAGTGCTTTTGGACGCTTGGCACACCTTTCCAATGAAAGTGTACTTAGGCAGTCTCTAGTTAGGGCTGCTTCAAGAAAAAACAAACCATGGAGACAGAACCTAAAATTTTGTCAATTTTCAAAGAGCTAGCACAAACCGTGTTTCATTTAGAGTTCCCAACACATCTATCTATATAGGAGAAAACAGAGTGAAACCTAAAAATTCAAACTCTTACTGGAATCGAACGCTTCAACCTAGAAGAGTGAAAATTGGGCAGCCAAGTGGACTTAGTGAACTGATCACTACCACAATGTCTCATCAAGATTGGGTGAAAAAAGGTTTGCCGAGATTTCAGAAAACCAGTACTCTTGGACGCTTGGCACACCTTTCCAATGAAAATGTCTTTAGGCAGGCTCTGCTTAGGGCTGCTTCAAGAGGAAACAAACTTAGAGACAGAACTTAGAACTACTTTATTTTGTCAATTTTCAAAGAGCTAGCACAAACCGTGTTTCATTTAGAGTTTCCAACACATCTATCTATATAGGAGAAAACACAGTGAAACCTAAAAATTCAAACTCTTACTGGAAACGAACGCTTCAACCTAGAAGAGTGAAAATTGGGCAGCCAAGTGGACTTAGTGAACTGATCATTACCACAGAGAATCATCAAGATTGGGTGAAAAAATGTTTGCCGAGATTTCAGAAAACCAGTACTTTTGGACGCTTGGCACACCTTTCCAATGAAAATGTCTTTAGGCAGGCTCTGCTTAGGGCTGCTTCAAGAGGAAACAAACCATAGAGACAGAACCTGAATCTACTTTATTTTCTCAATTTTCAAAGAGCTAGCACAAGCCGTGTTTCATTTAGTGTTCCAAACACATCTATCTATATAGGAGAAAACACAGTGAAACCTAAAAATTCAAACTCTAACTGGAAACGAACGCTTCAACTTAGAAGAGTGAAAATTGGGCAGCCAAGTGGGATTAGAGAACTGGTCACTACCACAGAGAATCATCCAGATTGGGTGAAAAAATGTTTGCGGAGATTTCAGAAAACCAGTACTTTTGGACGCTTGGCACACGTTTCCAATGAATGTGTATTTAGGCAGTCTCCAGTTAGGGCTGCTTCAAGAGGAAACAAACCATAGAGACAGAACCTAAAATTACTTTATTTTGTCAACTTTCAAAGAGCTAGCACAAACCGTGTTTCATTTAGAGTTCCCAACACATCTATCTATATAGGAGAAAACAGAGTGAAACCTAAAAATTCAAACTCTTACTGGAAACGAACGCTTCAACCTAGAAGAGTGAAAATTGGGCAGCCAAGTGAACTTAGTGAACTGATCATTACCACAGAGAATCATCAAGATTGGGTGAAAAAATGTTTGCCGAGATTTCAGAAAACCAGTACTTTTGGACGCTTGGCACACCTTTCCAATGAAAATGTCTTTAGGCAGGCTCTGCTTAGGGCTGCTTCAAGAGGAAACAAACCATAGAGACAGAACCTAAATCTACTTTATTTTGTCAATTTTCAAGGAGCTAGCACAAGCTGTGTTTCATTTAGAGTTCCAAACACATCTATCTATATAGGAGAAAACACAGTGAAACCTAAAAATTCAAACTCTTACTGGAAACACACGCTTAAACCTAGAAGAGTGAAAATTTGGCAGCAAGTGGGCTTAGTGAACTGATCACTACCACAGAGAATCATCAAGTTTGGGTGAAAAAATGTTTGCCAAGATTT
>NW_027517521.1:0-42603 GCF_048772815.1 Callospermophilus lateralis | reverse complement strand
GTTGCTGAGATTTCAGCAAACTAGTAGTTTTTTGTAAGCTTGGCAACCCCTTTCAAACGAAAGTGTTCTTTGCCAGTCTCTGCATGGGGTACTTCAAGAGGAAACAAACCATAGAGATAGAACTTAGAACTACTTCATTTGGTCAAGTTTCAAGGAGCTAGCACAAACCGTGTTTGATTTAGAGTTTCAAACACATCTATCTATATAGCAGAAAACAGAGTGAAACCTAAAAATTCAAAGTGTTACTGGAAACGAACGCTTGAACCTAGAAGAGTGAAAATTGGGCAGCCAAGTGGCCTTAGTGAACTGATCATTACCACCAAGTATCATCAAGATTTGGTGAAAAAATGTTAGCTGAGATTTCAGCAAACGAGTAGTTTTTTGGAAGCTTGGCAACCCCTTTCAAACGAAAGTGTTCTTTGCCAGTCTCTGCATGGGGTACTTCAAGAGGAAACAAACCATAGAGATAGAACTTAGAACTACTTCATTTTGTCAAGTTTCACGGAGCTAGCACAAACCGTGTTTGATTTAGAGTTTCAAACACATCTATCTATGTAGCAGAAAACAGAGTGAAACCTAAAAATTCAAACTGTTACTGGAAACGAACACTTGAACCTAGAAGAGTGAAAGTTGGGCAGCCAAGTGGGATTAGTGAACTGATCATTACCACCAAGTATCATCAAGATTTGGTGAAAAAATGTTTGCTGAGATTTCAGCAAACTAGTAGTTTTTTGGAAGCTTGGCAACCCCTTTCAAACGAAAGTGTTTTTCGCCAGTTTCTGCATGGGGTACTTCAAGAGGAAACAAACCATAGAGATAGAACTTAGAACTACTTCATTTTGTCAAGTTTCAAGGAGCTAGCACAAACCGTGTTTGATTTAGAGTTTCAAACACATCTATCTATATAGCAGAAAACAGAGTGAAACCTAAAAATTCAAAGTGTTACTGGAAACGAACGCTTGAACCTAGAAGAGTGAAAATTGGGCAGCCACGTGGGCTTAGTGAACTGATCATTACCACCAAGTATCATCAAGATTTGGTGAAAAAATGGTTGCTGAGATTTCAGCAAACGTGTAGTTTTTTGGAAGCTTGGCAACCCCTTTCAAACAAAAGTGTTTTTCGCCAGTTTCTGCATGGGGTACTTCAAGAGGAAACAAACCATAGAGATAGAACTTAGAACTACTTCATTTTGTCAAGTTTCAAGGAGCTAGCACAAACCGTGTTTGATTTAGAGTTTCAAACACATCTATCTATATAGCAGAAAACAGAGTGAAACCTAAAAATTCAAACTGTTACTGGAAACGAACGCTTGAACCTAGAAGAGTGAAAGTTGGGAAGCCAAGTGGGATTAGTGAACTGATCATTACCACCAAGTATCATCAAGATTTGTTGAAAAAATGTTTGCTGAGATTTCAGCAAACTAGTAGTTTTTTCGAAGCTTGGCAACCCCTTTAAAATGAAAGTGTTTTTCGCCAGTCTCTGCATGGGGTACTTCAAGAGGAAACAAACCATAGAGATAGAACTTAGAACTACTTCATTTGGTCAAGTTTCAAGGAGCTAGCACAAACCGTGTTTGATTTAGAGTTTCAAACACATCTATCTATATAACAGAAAACAGAGTGAAACCTAAAAATTCAAAGTGTTACTGGAAACGAACGCTTGAATCTAGAAGAGTGAAAGTTGGGCAGGGAAGTGGGATTAGTGAACTGATCATTACCACCAAGTATCATCAAGATTTGGTGAAAAAATGTTTGCTGAGATTTCAGCAAACTAGTAGTTTTTTGGAAGCATGGCAACCCCTTTCAAACGAAAGTTTTTTTCGCCAGTTTCTGCATGGGGTACTTCAAGAGGAAAGAAACCATAGAGATAGAACTTAGAACTACTTCATTTTGTCAAGTTTCAAGGAGCTAGCACAAACCGTGTTTGATTTAGAGTTTCAAACACATCTATCTATATAGCAGAAAACAGAGTGAAACCTAAAAATTCAAAGTGTTACTGGAAACGAACGCTTGAACCTAGAAGAGTGAAAATTGGGCAGCCAAGTGGGCTTAGTGAACTGATCATTACCACCAAGTATCATCAAGATTTGGTGAAAAAATGTTTGCTGAGATTTCAGCAAACGAGTAGTTTTTTGGAAGCTTGGCAACCCCTTTCAAACGAAAGTGTTCTTCGCCAGTCTCTGCATGGGGTACTTCAAGAGGAAACAAACCATAGAGATAGAACTTAGAACTACTTCATTTTGTCAAGTTTCACGGAGCTAGCACAAACCGTGTTTGATTTAGAGTTTCAAACACATCTATCTATATAGAAGAAAACAGAGTGAAACCTAAAAATTCAAACTGTTACTGGAAACGAACGCTTGAACCTAGAAGAGTGAAAGTTGGGCAGCCAAGTGGGATTAGTGAACTGATCATTACCACCAAGTATCATCAAGATTTGGTGAAAAAATGTTTGCTGAGATTTCAGCAAACTAGTAGTTTTTTGGAAGCATGGCACCCCCTTTCAAACGAAAGTGTTATTCGCCAGGTTCTGCATGGGGTACTTCAAGAGGAAACAAACCATAGAGATAGAACTTAGAACTACTTCATTTTGTCAAGTTTCAAGGAGCTAGCACAAACCGTGTTTGATTTAGAGTTTCAAACACATCTATCTATATAGCAGAAAACAGAGTGAAACCTAAAAATTCAAAGTGTTACTGGAACGAACGCTTGAACCTAGAAGAGTGAAAGTTGGGCAGCCATGTGGGCTTAGTGAACTGATCATTACCACCAAGTATCATCAAGATTTGGTGAAAAAATGGTTGCTGAGATTTCAGCAAACTAGTAGTTTTTTGGAAGGTTGGCAAACCCTTTAAAACGAAAGTGTTTTTCGCCAGTCTCTGCATGGGGTACTTCAGGAGGAAACAAACCATAGAGATAGAACTTAGAACTACTTCATTTTGTCAAGTTTCAAGGAGCTAGCACAAACCGTGTTTGATTTAGAGTTTCAAACACATCTATCTATATAGCAGAAAACAGAGTGAAACCTAAAAATTCAAAGTGTTACTGGAAACGAACGCTTGAACCTAGAAGAGTAAAAATTGGGCAGCCAAGTGGGCTTAGTGAACTGATCATTACCACCAAGTATTATCAAGATTTGGTGAAAAAATGTTTGCTGAGATTTCAGCAAACGAGTAGTTTTTTGGAAGCTTGGCAACCCCTTTCAAACGAAAGTGTTCTTCGCCAGTCTCTGCATGGGGTACTTCAAGAGGAAACAAACCATAGAGATAGAACTTAGAACTACTTCATTTTGTCAAGTTTCACGGAGCTAGCACAAACCGTGTTTGATTTAGAGTTTCAAACACATCTATCTATATAGCAGAAAACAGAGTGAAACCTAAAAATTCAAACTGTTACTGGAAACGAATGCTTGAACCTAGAAGAGTGAAAGTTGGGCAGCCAAGTGGGATTAGTGAACTGATCATTACCACCAAGTATCATCAAGATTTGGTGAAAAAATGTTTGCTGAGATTTCAGCAAACTAGTAGTTTTTTGGAAGCATGGCAACCCCTTTCAAACGAAAGTGTTATTCGCCAGTTTCTGCATGGGGTACTTCAAGAGGAAACAAACCATAGAGATAGAACTTAGAACTACTTCATTTTGTCAAGTTTCAAGGAGCTAGCACAAACCGTGTTTGATTTAGAGTTTCAAACACATCTATCTATATAGCAGAAAACAGAGTGAAACCTAAAAATTCAAAGTGTTACTGGAAACGAACGCTTGAACCTAGAAGAGTGAAAGTTGGGCAGCCAAGTGGGCTTAGTGAACTGATCATTACCACCAAGTATCATCAAGATTTGGTGAAAAAATGGTTGCTGAGATTTCAGCAAACTAGTAGTTTTTTGGAAGGTTGGCAACCCCTTTAAAACGAAAGTGTTTTTCGCCAGTCTCTGCATGGGGTACTTCAGGAGGAAACAAACCATAGAGATAGAACTTAGAACTACTTCATTTGGTCAAGTTTCAAAAAGCTAGCACAAACCGTGTTTGATTTAGAGTTTCAAACACATCTATCTATATAGCAGAAAACAGAGTGAAACCTAAAAATTCAAAGTGTTACTGGAAACGAACGCTTGAACCTAGAAGAGTGAAAGTTGGGCAGCCAAGTGGGCTTAGTGAACTGATCATTTCCACCAAGTATCATCAAGATTTGGTGAAAAAATGGTTGCTGAGATTTCAGCAAACTAGTAGTTTTTGGGAAGCTTGACAACCCCTTTCAAACGAAAGTGTTCTTTGCCACTCTCTGCATGGGGTACTTCAAGAGGAAACAAACCATAGAGATAGAACTTAGAACTACTTCATTTTGTCAAGTTTCACGGAGCTACCACAAACCGTGTTTGATTTAGAGTTTCAAACACATCTATCTATATAGCAGAAAATAGAGTGAAACCTAAAAATTCAAACTGTTACTGGAAACGAACGCTTGAACCTAGAAGAGTGAAAGTTGGGCAGCCAAGTGGGATTAGTGAACTGATCATTACCACCAAGTATCATCAAGATTTGGTGAAAAAATGTTTGCTGAGATTTCAGCAAACTAGTAGTTTTTTGGAAGCTTGGCAACCCCTTTCAAACGAAAGTGTTCTTCGCCAGTCTCTGCATGGGGTACTTCAAGAGGAAACAAACCATAGAGATAGAACTTAGAACTACTTCATTTTGTCAAGTTTCACGGAGCTAGCACAAACCGTGTTTGATTTAGAGTTTCAAACACATCAATCTATGTAGCAGAAAACAGAGTGAAACCTAAAAATTCAAACTGTTACTGGAAACGAACGCTTGAACCTAGAAGATTGAAAGTTGGGCAGCCAAGTGGGATTAGTGAACTGATCATTACCACCAAGTATCATCAAGATTTGGTGAAAAAATGTTTGCTGAGATTTCAGCAAACTAGTAGTTTTTTGGAAGCTTGGCAACCCCCTTAAAACGAAAGTGTTTTTCGACAGTCTCTGCATGGGGTACTTCAGGAGGAAACAAACCATAGAGATAGAACTTAGAACTACTTCATTTGGTCAAGTTTCAAGGAGCTAGCACAAACCGTGTTTGATTTAGAGTTTCAAACACATCTATCTATATAGCAGAAAACAGAGTGAAACCTAAAAATTCAAACTGTTACTGGAAACGAACGCTTGAACCTAGAAGAGTGAAAGTTGGGCAGCCAAGTGGGATTAGTGAACTGATCATTACCACCAAGTATCATCAAGATTTGGTGAAAAAATATTTGCTGAGATTTCAGCAAACTAGTAGTTTTTTGGAAGCTTGGCAACCCCTTTCAAACGAAAGTGTTCTTCGCCAGTCTCTGCATGGGGTACTTCAAGAGGAAACAAACCATAGAGATAGAACTTAGAACTACTTCAATTGGTCAAGTTTCAAGGAGCTAGCACAAACCGTGTTTGATTTAGAGTTTCAAACACATCTATCTATATAGCAGAAAACAGAGTGAAACCTAAAAATTCAATGTGTTACTGGAAACGAACGCTTGAACCTAGAAGAGTGAAAATTGGGCAGCCAAGTGGCCTTAGTGAACTGATCATTACCACCAAGTATCTTCAAGATTTGGTGAAAAAATGGTTGCTGAGATTTCAGCAAACGAGTAGTTTTTTGGAAGCTTGGCAACCCCTTTCAAACGAAAGTGTTCTTCGCCAGTCTCTGCATGGGGTACTTCAAGAGGAAACAAACCATAGAGATAGAACTTAGAACTATGTCATTTTGTCAAGTTTCACGGAGCTAGCACAAACCGTGTTTGATTTAGAGTTTCAAACACATCTATCTATATAGCAGAAAACAGAGTGAAACCTAAAAATTCAAAGTGTTACTGGAAACGAATGCTTGAACCTAGAAGAGTGAAAGGTGGGCAGCCAAGTGGGATTAGTGAACTGATCATTACCACCAAGTATCATCAAGATTTGGTGAAAAAATGTTTGCTGAGATTTCAGCAAACGAGTAGTTTTTTGGAAGCTTGGCAACCCCTTTCAAATGAAAGTGTTCTTCGCCAGTCTCTGCATGGGGTACTTCAAGAGGAAACAAACCATAGAGATAGAACTTAGAACTACTTCATTTTGTCAAGTTTCACGGAGCTAGCACAAACCGTGTTTGATTTAGAGTTTCAAACACATCTATCTATATAGCAGAAAACAGAGTGAAACCTAAAAATTCACACTGTTACTGGAAACGAACACTTGAACCTAGAAGATTGAAAGTAGGGCAGCCAAGTGGGATTAGTGAACTGATCATTACCACAAAGTATCATCAAGATTTGGTGAAAAAATGTTTGCTGAGATTTCAGCAAACTAGTAGTTATTTCGAAGCTTGGCAACCCGTTTCAAACGAAAGTGTTTTTCGCCAGTCTCTGCATGGGGTACTTCAAGAGGAAACAAACCATAGAGATAGAACTTAGAACTACTTCATTTGGTCAAGTTTCAAGGAGCTAGCACAAACCGTGTTTGATTTAGAGTTTCAAACACATCTATCTATATAGCAGAAAACAGAGTGAAACCTAAAAATTCAAAGTGTTACTGGAAACGAACGCTTGAACCTAGAAGAGTGAAAATTGGGCAGCCAAGTGGGCTTAGTGAACTGATCATTACCATCAAGTATCATCAAGATTTGGTGAAAAAATGGTTGCTGAGATTTCAGCAAACTAGTAGTTTTTTGGAAGTTTGGCAACCCCTTTCAAACGAAAGTGTTCTTTGCCAGTCTCTGCATGGGGTACTTCAAGAGGAATCAAAGCATAGAGATAGAACTTAGAACTACTTCATTTTGTCAAGTTTCACGGAGCTAGCACAAACCGTGTTTGATTTAGAGTTTCAAACACATCTATCTATATAGCAGAAAACAGAGTGAAACCTAAAAATTCAAACTGTTACTGGAAACGAACGCTTGAACCTAGAAGAGTGAAAGTTGGGCAGCCAAGTGGGATTAGTGAACTGATCATTACCACCAAGTATCATCAAGATTTGGTGAAAAAATGTTTGCTGAGATTTCAGCAAACTAGTAGTTTTTTGGAAGCATGGCAACCCCTTTCAAACGAAAGTATTTTTCGCCAGTTTCTGCACGGGGTACTTCAAGAGGAAACAAACCATAGAGATAGAACTTAGAACTACTTCATTTGGTCAAGTTTCAAAAAGCTAGCACAAACCGTGTTTGATTTAGAATTCCAAACACAGCTATCTATGTTGGAGAAAACAGAGTGAAACCTAAAAATTCAAACAGTCACTGGAAACGAAAGCTTCAACCTAGAAGAATAAAATTTTGGCAGCCAAGTGGGATTAGTGAACTGATCATTACCACCAAGTATCATCAAGATTTGGTGAAAAAATGTTTGCTGAGATTTCAGCAAACTAGTAGTTTTTTCGAAGCTTGGCAACCCCTTTCAAACGAAAGTGTTTTTCGCCAGTCTCTGCATGGGGTACTTCAAGAGGAAAAAAACCATAGAGATAGAACTAACAACTACTTCATTTTGTCAAGTTTCAAGGAGCTAGCACAAACCGTGTTTGATTTAGAGTTTCAAAGACATCTATCTATATAGCAGAAAACAGAGTGAAACCTAAAATTTCAAAGTGTTACTGAAAACGAACGCTTGAACCTAGAAGAGTAAAAATTGGGCAGCCAAGTGGGCTTAGTGAACTGATGATTACCACCAAGTATCATCAAGTTTTGGTGAAAAAATGTTTGCTGAGATTTCAGCAAACTAGTAGTTTTTTGGAAGCTTGGCAACCCCTTTCAAACGAAAGTGTTTTTCGCCAGTCTCTGCATGGGGTACTTCAAGAGGAAACAAACCATAGAGATAGAACTTAGAACTACTTCATTTGGTCAAGTTTCAAGGAGCTAGCACAAACCGTGTTTGATTTAGAGTTTCAAACACATCTATCTATATAGCAGAAAACAGAGTGAAATCTAAAAATTCAAAGTGTTACTGGAAACGAACGCTTGAACCTAGACGAGTGAAAGTTGGGCAGCCAAGTGGGATTAGTGAACTGATGATTACCACCAAGTATCATCAAGATTTGGTGAAAAAATGCTTGCTGAGATTTCAGCAAACTAGTAGTTTTTTGGAAGCATGGCAATCCCTTTCAAACGAAAGTGTTTTTCGCCAGTTTCTGCATGGGGTACTTCAAGAGGAAACAAACCATAGAGATAGAACTTAGAACTACTTCATTTTGTCAAGTTTCAAGGAGCTAGCACAAACCGTGTTTGATATAGAGTTTCAAACACATCTATCTATATAGCAGAAAACAGAGTGAAACCTAAAAATTCAAAGTGTTACTGGAAACGAACGCTTGAACCTAGAAGAGTGAAAATTTGGCAGCCAAGTGGGCTTAGTGAACTGATCATTACCACCAAGTATCATCAAGATTTGGTGAAAAAATGTTTGCTGAGATTTCAACAAACGAGTAGTTTTTTGGAAGCTTGGCAACCCCTTTCAAACGAAAGTGTTCTTCGCCAGTCTCTGCATGGGGTACTTCAAGAGGAAACAAACCATAGAGATAGAACTTAGAACTACTTCATTTTGTCAAGTTTCACGGAGCTAGCACAAACCGTGTTTGATTTAGAGTTTCAAACACATCTATCTATATAGCAGAAAACAGAGTGAAACCTAAAAATTCAAAGTGTTACTGGAAACGAACGCTTGAACCTAGAAGAGTGAAAATTGGGCAGCCAAGTGGGCTTAGTGAACTGATCATTACCACCAAGTATCATCAAGATTTGGTGAAAAAATGGTTGCTGAGATTTCAGCAGACTAGTAGTTTTTTGGAAGCTTGGCAACCCCTTTCAAACGAAAGTGTTTTTCGCCAGTCTCTGCATGGGGTACTTCAAGAGGAAACAAACCATAGAGATAGAACATAGAACTACTTCATTTGGTCAAGTTTCAAGGAGCTAGCACAAACCGTGTTTGATTTAGAGTTTCAAACACATCTATCTATATAGCAGAAAACAGAGTGATACCTAAAAATTCAAAGTGTTACTGGAAACGAACGCTTGAACCTAGACGAGTGAAAGTTGGGCAGCCAAGTGGGATTAGTGAACTGATCATTACCACCAAGTATCATCAAGATTTGGTGAAAAAATGTTTGCTGAGATTTCAGCAAACTAGTAGTTTTTTGGAAGCATGGCAACCCCTTTCAAACGAAAGTGTTTTTCGCCAGTTTCTGCATGGGGTACTTCAAGAGGAAACAAACCATAGAGATAGAACTTAGAACTACTTCATTTTGTCAAGTTTCAAGGAGGTAGCACAAACCGTGTTTGATATAGAGTTTCAAACACATCTATCTATATAGCAGAAATCAGAGTGAAACCTAAAAATTCAAAGTGTTACTGGAAACGAACGCTTGAACCTAGAAGAGTGAAAATTGGGCAGCCAAGTGGGCTTAGTGAACTGATCATTACCACCAAGTATCATCAAGATTTGGTGAAAAAATGTTTGCTGAGATTTCAGCAAACGAGTAGTTTTTTGGAAGCTTGGCAACCCCTTTCAAACGAAAGTGTTCTTCGCCAGTCTCTGCATGGGGTACTTCAAGAGGAAACAAACCATAGAGATAGAACTTAGAACTACTTCATTTTGTCAAGTTTCACGGAGCTAGCACAAACCGTGTTTGATATAGAGTTTCAAACACATCTATCTATATAGCAGAAAACAGAGTGAAACCTAAAAATTCAAACTGTTACTGGAAACGAACGCTTGAACCTAGAAGAGTGAAAGTTGGGCAGCCAAGTGGGATTAGTGAACTGATCATTTGTAGTAAGCCATTGTTGTAAATTGTGGCCGCCATTAGAAGATGGCGCCGGCTTCCACTGTGGCCTGTGATAAATCAAATTCCTTTGTGGAGAGTTGGCGCGCTATCTCTTGCCACCCTATAAAAAAGACCCACGGGGCAGCTTAAGATTGGTACGTGGGAGGCTTTATTAGGCTGTGCTTGGGCCCTCAGAGAGAAGGAAGAAAGAAAGTGAGTCACTATAAGATACTTAAATCAAGGCCTGAATAAACTGCTGAAAGAAGATTCCTGAGTTGCGTCTTCCTTGCGGGCAAGGGGTCGCGACAAGTGGTGCCGAGACCCGGGAACCAGAACTTTCAGCAGTCAGGGGTGGTGCACCGGTTAGTCCCAGGTAAGGCGGGACCTGCGGTTAAAGCAGAGATTAGTCCTAGGTAATTTAGGACCCGCTGTCAAGGCGGCAGCTCCTCTGTAAAGCCAGAGAGAGCATTAAATCTTATTGCAGCTGCATTGTGTACTTTTGCTCTTACTTTCACTCTTGTTTGTTGTGTGTCTTTTGTTGTGTCATGGGTGCCGTATCTTCAAGTCCGCTTCTCCTGGCCCTAGATAACCTGTTACGTTCCAAGGGCCTAAAAGTGAAACGTAGTACTTTACAGAGATTTTTACAGAAGACAGATGTTATCGCACCGTGGTTTGCATTTTCTGGCAGTCTTACACTGCCTAGCTGGGATAAGTTAGGCACAGACCTTGACTTTGCTTCTGAGCAGGGCATATTAGAGGGTGGGGTGATACCCCTTTGGAAGATGATTCGTAGTTGCCTCACAGATAGCAGATGTCAGGAAGCACTTACTAAAGGACAAGAAGTTTTAGAGCAATTACATGAAGAAAGATCAGAAGTGGCAGGCAGTGAGGTATTTCAGGAGGGTGGGAGTGTGCGGAGCGAGAAACAGGGGAGGAAACAATTATCTCCGGCAGGCAGTGACGTATTTCAGGAGGATGGCAGTGTGCGAAGCGAGAAACAGGGGAGGAGGCGATTGTCTCTGGCACGGAGTGAAATATTTCAGGAGGAAAGGAATGTGCAGAGCGAGAAACGGGGGAGGAAACGCTTGTATCCAGATCTCAGTACACTGCGCACACTCCCATGCAAAAGTGGGTCAGAAGAGGAGGAGGATGAACAGCAGGAGCTCGGGAGACTGTCTTGGCAGCTAGGGAGTTTAACTATGGGAGAAGGAAACAAAAATAAACAGGAGCTAAGAAAAAAAAAAAAAAATCCTGCGGACCCGCCGCCGTACGGTGGGGGTGTTTCGAGGAGAGCTTTCCATGCCCAAACATAGAGGGGGCTGTTAACATTTTTACTGATGGTTCCAAGTCTGGAATGGGAGCCTATGTAATTAATGACTCTCCCCCTATCCAGCATCAATTTGCTCCTGGAAATCCACAATGGGTAGAACTACAAATTGTTATTGAAGTTTTTAAACAGTGTTCTTTTCCTTTTAATCTTATTTCGGACTCCAGTTATGTGGTACAAGCACTAAAAGTCCTGGAGGCCGTGGGAACTATTAGTGATGCCCACAATGTGTCTGTTTACTTTACTCAGCTTCAACAGCTTATCTCTAACCGCACTGTTTCTTTTTATCCAATGCACATCAGGGCTCACACCTCTCTTCCTGGTCCGTTATCCCAAGGTAATGCCTGTGCGGACTTAGCCACTAGAAGTCAATTGATATGCTTGGCTTCCTCCTTAGAGAGGGCTAAGTTGTTTCACCAAAACTTCCATGTTAATGCATTAACGCTGCGCAGGCGTTTTTCCATCTCAAGAGCGGATGCTCGGCAGATAGTATTGCAATGTCCCCATTGTGTCACATTTCTTCATCCCCCTAATTATGGAGTAAACCCACGGGGATTAAAGCCATTGGTTGTTTGGCAAATGGATGTGACACATATACCTGACTTTGGTAACCTTAAGTATGTGCATGTTTCCGTTGATACGTGCTCTGGAATTATCCATGCTTCTGCTTTATCGGGAGAAAAGGCACGTAATGTCATTACTCACTGTTTAGAGGCATGGGCAGCATGGGGTGCACCTGCATCCCTTAAGACTGATAATGGACCTGCTTATACTGGCAGACAATTTACAGCTTTTTGTTCTACTATGGGAGTGCAACTTACTCATGGTTTGCCTTATAATCCTCAAGGACAAGGCATTGTTGAACGTGCTCATCGCACCTTAAAGGAAACTTTACAAAAACAAAAAGGGGGAATAGGAGCTGAACACACTCCTAAAGAACGCCTGTCCTTAGCTCTCTTTACCATTAATTTTTTGAATTTGGATATTCATGGTCGCTCTGCGGCCGATAGACATGTGTCCCCTCAGCCCTCTGTGATTGGCTATGTTAAGTGGAAGGATGTTCTTACGGGCCAATGGAACGGCCCTGACCCCGTGCTGACATGGGCACGAGGATCTGTATGTGTTTTTCCCCAGGATCGTACGGAACCGTTGTGGGTCCCTGAACGCTTGACAAGAAGAGTCTCGACATCAGCTGACCAGCAACAAGAGATACCACAACAATCCTGTGATGAGGATCTTCATTCTGCTAAGTGCTCTGGCTCTGGTGCTGGTGCCGATGGCACAGGCGACACCAATGCAGTGGTGGGCAGTGGCACGGGCATGGCCAATGCCGATGCCGGTTCATGGTAATTCTAATGTCCTCCCCACTCTTTTTTCTACCTCATGTGAGATGTCTGCTCCCTGTGCCTCTCCTAGAGGGGACATGGAGAGAATTTTTAATCAATCTCAAGTTAATCTTACAGGAGTTTTTTGTTTCAGCCTTAAAAACGCTAATTGCATTAGCCTTAAGACCAAAAATTTGACTAACTGGGAGGACCCATTGCGGTCCAATCAGGTCTCAGGAAGCATTATCAGTGCTGTATTGAGCAAAGTAGCTTCGGGGAAGCAATCAGGCTCAGGGACCCCCGCAAACAGCAGCTCTGCTCTTAACATAACTACCTTGGCTATTATCTCCGAGGTACTAATCCCAGTGCCTCCTTCTTCTAGTAGTATTTATAAGGCCACTCATTTTAAGGCCTCTCCTTACTGTTCCCCTAATCTTGGTTTCCCCCCAACATTTACGCCTTGTCAGGATCATTCTTGGGAGAAACATCAGGTTGCTAAAGGTTTCTCCCTTTCCCCCTCTCTTAAGAGGTATGTTTATAACTTTAACAATAGTGCCAGCTCCTCTACAGGAGTAGGTTGGTCCTGGTTTCAATGGCTGATTTCTAATAAAAAGGGGGCTTCAGCCGATATTTCTGCATTGGCTCAGTTGCTAGGAGCCAAAAGTTGGCTGGCTAATATTTCTGGTACTGTTAGGGAAAGTGAACAAGGTAATAGACTTACATCTGTTTCATTCAACTCTCTGTTGTATAATGCCGCATTGCCTCCTGCAATGGTCTGTGTCCAATCCCCTTTCTTATTCCTTTTGGCTGAGGCCACCTCATCGGAGATGCTGGATTGTTCTCATACTACCTGTCTCTTATCTGAGTGTTGGAATGGTTCCTGGACTATAGCAGTGGTTATGAAAATTCCAACTTTCGTCCCAATCCCGGTCACTGCGGATCCTGATAAATTCCCTATTGTTGAGCTACTTAGAGTCCGCAGAGATTTTGGAATCACAGCGGCTATAGTGACAGCCGTGGCGATATCTGCTGCTGCAGCGGTTACGGCCGGAATGGCTATGGCCAATCAAGTACAAACTGCTGCCACCATTAATCAAGTTGTCCAACAAACTTCCACTATACTTGAATCCCAAAATACAATTAATCAACATATTTTGTCAGGGATTTTAGCTGCCAACCAAAGAATAGATTTACTCCAAGCTCAGGTAGAAGAATTGGCTGACTTAGTACTTTTGGGTTGTGTTGACCAACGTGCACATTTATGCATAACCTCTGTCAGATTTAATGATTCCAGGAATGCTTCCCGCATCATTGGCGAATATTTGGCTGGAAATTGGTCCATGGAAGCGGAAGACATGATCCAGTCTCAACTAACCCAGATAGCTGTCTTGAATAACACCCGTGTTGATCCCGTGACTTTGGGTCAATTCACTGATTGGATATCTTCTGCTTTTTCCTTTTTTAAAGAGTGGGTGGGGGTAGGCATTTTTGGTGCAATGTGTTGCTTTGGTATGTTTCTCTGTTTGTGGTTTCTCTGTCGCCTCAAGGCCCGCAATGCTCACGATAAGGCTATGATCATCCAAGCTCTTGCAGCTTTAGAAAGTGGCAATTCACCTCAAGTCTGGCTTGCGCAGCTTAAACAGTAAATCTTTGACATGGCCGTTGCACCCCAAGTTGTTATAACATTGCACTGGGATCGGCATGTCTTTCCTCGTTATTCTCTTAGTGTTGGAAAGCCCTTGCACTCTGCCGGTCTTGCTGCCATTGCACGCAGGTGGGTTTCCACACTAATACTTCTCTATCGCCTTAAAGTCCGTGCCTTTCTTTCAGGGTGCTGTCAACTCGTTTGTCATTGTGTACAGCCACAGAACAGCCTCAGCTGTCCCCCTTCGTCCACCTTCATCACGATGCAGGATGCGAGGCAAAGCACTGCACTTGAGTGATCCTTCAACGGACCTCAAGGAAAGCATGTCCTATTGCATGCGGGTTTGACGTCCACACCCCCGCCCTACAAAAAAAGGCGTCGGCTGATATGGGGTCAGGTCTGGGGAAGGGCCCTCCTTAGGACTGAACCATACATTGCAGCCACTTCTGCACAGTAGGATAGGACCTCTACTTTCGCCTGCATTGTTTTATAAATTAGAAGGGGGAACTGTAGTAAGCCATTGTTGTAAATTGTGGCCGCCATTAGAAGATGGCGCCGGCTTCCACTGTGGCCTGTGATAAATCAAATTCCTTTGTGGAGAGTTGGCGCGCTATCTCTTGCCACCCTATAAAAAAGACCCACGCGGCAGCTTAAGATTGGTACGTGGGAGGCTTTATTAGGCTGTGCTTGGGCCCTCAGAGAGAAGGAAGAAAGAAAGTGAGTCACTATAAGATACTTAAATCAAGGCCTGAATAAACTGCTGAAAGAAGATTCCTGAGTTGCGTCTTCCTTGCGGGCAAGGGGTCGCGACAATCATTACCACCAAGTATCATCAAGATTTGGTGAAAAAATGTTTGCTGAGATTTCAGCAAACTAGTAGTTTTTTGGAAGCTTGGCAACCCCTTTCAAACGAAAGTGTTTTTCGCCAGTCTCTGCATGGGGTACTTCAAGAGGAAACAAACCATAGAGATAGAACTTAGAACTACTTCATTTGGTCAAGTTTCAAGGAGCTAGCACAAACCGTGTTTGATTTAGAGTTTCAAACACATCTATCTATATAGCAGAAAACAGAGTGAAACCTAAAAATTCAAAGTGTTACTGGAAACGAACGCTTGAACCTAGAAGAGTGAAAGTTGGGCAGCCAAGTGGGATTAGTGAACTGATCATTACCACCAAGTATCATCAAGATTTGGTGAAAAAATGTTTGCTGAGTTTTCAGCAAACGAGTAGTTTTTTGGAAGCTTGGCAACCCCTTTCAAATGAAAGTGTTCTTCGCCAGTCTCTGCATGGGGTACTTCAAGAGGAAACAAACCATAGAGATAGAACTTAGAACTACTTCATTTTGTCAAGTTTCACGGAGCTAGCACAAACCGTGTTTGATTTAGAGTTTCAAACACATCTATCTATATAGCAGAAAACAGAGTGAAACCTAAAAATTCACACTGTTACTGGAAACGAACGCTTGAACCTAGAAGATTGAAAGTAGGGCAGCCAAGTGGGATTAGTGAACTGATCATTACCACAAAGTATCATCAAGATTTGGTGAAAAAATGTTTGCTGAGATTTCAGCAAACTAGTAGTTTTTTCGAAGCTTGGCAACCCGTTTCAAACGAAAGTGTTTTTCGCCAGTCTCTGCATGGGGTACTTCAAGAGGAAACAAACCATAGAGATAGAACTTAGAACTACTTCATTTGGTCAAGTTTCAAGGAGGTAGCACAAACCGTGTTTGATTTAGAGTTTCAAACACATCTATCTATATAGCAGAAAACAGAGTGAAACCTAAAAATTCAAAGTGTTACTGGAAACGAACGCTTGAACCTAGAAGAGTGAAAATTGGGCAGCCAAGTGGGCTTAGTGAACTGATCATTACCATCAAGTATCATCAAGATTTGGTGAAAAAATGGTTGCTGAGATTTCAGCAAACTAGTAGTTTTTTGGAAGCTTGGCAACCCCTTTCAAACGAAAGTGTTCTTTGCCAGTCTCTGCATGGGGTACTTCAAGAGGAAACAAACCATAGAGATAGAACTTAGAACTACTTCATTTTGTCAAGTTTCACGGAGCTAGCACAAACCGTGTTTGATTTAGAGTTTCAAACACATCTATCTATATAGCAGAAAACAGAGTGAAACCTAAAAATTCAAACTGTTACTGGAAACGAACGCTTGAACCTAGAAGAGTGAAAGTTGGGCAGCCAAGTGGGATTAGTGAACTGATCATTACCACCAAGTATCATCAAGATTTGGTGAAAAAATGTTTGCTGAGATTTCAGCAAACTAGTATTTTTTTGGAAGCATGGCAACCCCTTTCAAACGAAAGTATTTTTCGCCAGTTTCTGCACGGGGTACTTTCAGAGGAAACAAACCATAGAGATAGAACTTAGAACTACTTCATTTGGTCAAGTTTCAAGGAGCTAGCACAAACCGTGTTTGATTTAGAATTCCAAACACAGCTATCTATGTTGGAGAAAACAGAGTGAAACCTAAAAATTCAAACAGTCACTGGAAACGAAAGCTTCAACCTAGAAGAATAAAATTTTGGTAGCCAAGTGGGATTAGTGAACTGATCATTACCACCAAGTATCATCAAGATTTGGTGAAAAAATGTTTGCTGAGATTTCAGCAAACTAGTAGTTTTTTCGAAGCTTGGCAACCCCTTTCAAACGAAAGTGTTTTTCGCCAGTCTCTGCATGGGGTACTTCAAGAGGAAAAAAACCATAGAGATAGAACTAACAACTACTTCATTTTGTCAAGTTTCAAGGAGCTAGCACAAACCGTGTTTGATTTAGAGTTTCAAAGACATCTATCTATATAGCAGAAAACAGAGTGAAACCTAAAATTTCAAAGTGTTACTGAAAACGAACGCTTGAACCTAGAAGAGTAAAAATTGGGCAGCCAAGTGGGCTTAGTGAACTGATCATTACCACCAAGTATCATCAAGTTTTGGTGAAAAAATGTTTGCTGAGATTTCAGCAAACTAGTAGTTTTTTGGAAGCTTGGCAACCCCTTTCAAACGAAAGTGTTTTTCGCCAGTCTCTGCATGGGGTACTTCAAGAGGAAACAAACCATAGAGATAGAACTTAGAACTACTTCATTTGGTCAAGTTTCAAGGAGCTAGCACAAACCGTGTTTGATTTAGAGTTTCAAACACATCTATCTATATAGCAGAAAACAAAGTGAAACCTAAAAATTCAAAGTGTTACTGGAAACGAACGCTTGAACCTAGACGAGTGAAAGTTGGGCAGCCAAGTGGGATTAGTGAACTGATCATTACCACCAAGTATCATCAAGATTTGGTGAAAAAATGCTTGCTGAGATTTCAGCAAACTAGTAGTTTTTTGGAAGCATGGCAATCCCTTTCAAACGAAAGTGTTTTTCGCCAGTTTCTGCATGGGGTACTTCAAGAGGAAACAAACCATAGAGATAGAACTTAGAACTACTTCATTTTGTCAAGTTTCAAGGAGCTAGCACAAACCGTGTTTGATATAGAGTTTCAAACACATCTATCTATATAGCAGAAAACAGAGTGAAACCTAAAAATTCAAAGTGTTACTGGAAACGAACGCTTGAACCTAGAAGAGTGAAAATTGGGCAGCCAAGTGGGCTTAGTGAACTGATCATTACCACCAAGTATCATCAAGATTTGGTGAAAAAATGTTTGCTGAAATTTCAACAAACGAGTAGTTTTTTGGAAGCTTGGCAACCCCTTTCAAACGAAAGTGTTCTTCGCCAGTCTCTGCATGGGGTACTTCAAGAGGAAACAAACCATAGAGATAGAACTTAGAACTACTTCATTTTGTCAAGTTTCACGGAGCTAGCACAAACCGTGTTTGATTTAGAGTTTCAAACACATCTATCTATATAGCAGAAAACAGAGTGAAACCTAAAAATTCAAACTGTTACTGGAAACGAACGCTTGAACCTAGAAGAGTGAAAGTTGGGCAGCCAAGTGGGATTAGTGAACTGATCATTACCACCAAGTATCATCAAGATTTGGTGAAAAAATGTTTGCTGAGATTTCAGCAAACTAGTAGTTTTTTGGAAGCTTGGCAACCCCTTTAAAACGAAAGTGTTTTTCGCCAGTCTCTGCATGGGGTACTTCAGGAGGAAACAAACCATAGAGATAGAACTTAGAACTACTTTATTTGGTCAAGTTTCAAGGAGCTAGCACAAATCGTGTTTGATTTAGAGTTTCAAACACATCTATCTATATAGCAGAAAACAGAGTGAAACCTAAAAATTCAAAGTGTTACTGGAAACGAACGCTTCAACCTAGAAGAGTGAAAATTGGGCAGCCAAGTGGGCTTAGTGAACTGATCATTACCACCAAGTATCATCAAGATTTGGTGAAAAAATGGTTGCTGAGATTTCAGCAGACTAGTAGTTTTTTGGAAGCTTGGCAACCCCTTTCAAACGAAAGTGTGTTTCGCCAGTCTCTGCATGGGGTACTTCAAGAGGAAACAAACCATAGAGATAGAACATAGAACTACTTCATTTGGTCAAGTTTCAAGGAGCTAGCACAAACCGTGTTTGATTTAGAGTTTCAAACACATCTATCTATATAGCAGAAAACAGAGTGATACCTAAAAATTCAAAGTGTTACTGGAAACGAACGCTTGAACCTAGACGAGTGAAAGTTGGGCAGCCAAGTGGGATTAGTGAACTGATCATTACCACCAAGTATCATCAAGATTTGGTGAAAAAAAGTTTGCTGAGATTTCAGCAAACTAGTAGTTTTTTGGAAGCATGGCAACCCCTTTCAAACGAAAGTGTTTTTCGCCAGTTTCTGCATGGGGTACTTCAAGAGGAAACAAGCCATAGAGAGAGAACTTAGAACTACTTCATTTTGTCAAGTTTCAAGGAGCTAGCACAAACCGTGTTTGATATAGAGTTTCAAACACATCTATCTATATAGCAGAAATCAGAGTGAAACCTAAAAATTCAAAGTGTTACTGGAAACGAACGCTTGAACCTAGAAGAGTGAAAATTGGGCAGCCAAGTGGGCTTAGTGAACTGATCATTACCACCAAGTATCATCAAGATTTGGTGAAAAAATGTTTGCTGAGATTTCAGCAAACGAGTAGTTTTTTGGAAGCTTGGCAACCCCTTTCAAACGAAAGTGTTCTTCGCCAGTCTCTGCATGGGGTACTTCAAGAGGAAACAAACCATAGAGATAGAACTTAGAACTACTTCATTTTGTCAAGTTTCACGGAGCTAGCACAAACCGTGTTTGATATAGAGTTTCAAACACATCTATCTATATAGCAGAAAACAGAGTGAAACCTAAAAATTCAAACTGTTACTGGAAACGAACGCTTGAACCTAGAAGAGTGAAAGTTGGGCAGCCAAGTGGGATTAGTGAACTGATCATTTGTAGTAAGCCATTGTTGTAAATTGTGGCCGCCATTAGAAGATGGCGCCGGCTTCCACTGTGGCCTGTGATAAATCAAATTCCTTTGTGGAGAGTTGGCGCGCTATCTCTTGCCACCCTATAAAAAAGACCCACGCGGCAGCTTAAGATTGGTACGTGGGAGGCTTTATTAGGCTGTGCTTGGGCCCTCAGAGAGAAGGAAGAAAGAAAGTGAGTCACTATAAGATACTTAAATCAAGGCCTGTATAAACTGCTGAAAGAAGATTCCTGAGTTGCGTCTTCCTTGCGGGCAAGGGGTCGCGACAAGTGGTGCCGAGACCCGGGAACCAGAACTTTCAGCAGTCAGGGGTGGTGCACCGGTTAGTCCCAGGTAAGGCGGGACCTGCGGTTAAAGCAGAGATTAGTCCTAGGTAATTTAGGACCCGCTGTCAAGGCGGCAGCTCCTCTGTAAAGCCAGAGAGAGCATTAAATCTTATTGCAGCTGCATTGTGTACTTTTGCTCTTACTTTCACTCTTGTTTGTTGTGTGTCTTTTGTTGTGTCATGGGTGCCGTATCTTCAAGTCCGCTTCTCCTGGCCCTAGATAACCTGTTACGTTCCAAGGGCCTAAAAGTGAAACGTAGTACTTTACAGAGATTTTTACAGAAGACAGATGTTATCGCACCGTGGTTTGCATTTTCTGGCAGTCTTACACTGCCTAGCTGGGATAAGTTAGGCACAGACCTTGACTTTGCTTCTGAGCAGGGCATATTAGAGGGTGGGGTGATACCCCTTTGGAAGATGATTCGTAGTTGCCTCACAGATAGCAGATGTCAGGAAGCACTTACTAAAGGACAAGAAGTTTTAGAGCAATTACATGAAGAAAGATCAGAAGTGGCAGGCAGTGAGGTATTTCAGGAGGGTGGGAGTGTGCGGAGCGAGAAACAGGGGAGGAAACAATTATCTCCGGCAGGCAGTGACGTATTTCAGGAGGATGGCAGTGTGCGAAGCGAGAAACAGGGGAGGAGGCGATTGTCTCTGGCACGGAGTGAAATATTTCAGGAGGAAAGGAATGTGCAGAGCGAGAAACGGGGGAGGAAACGCTTGTATCCAGATCTCAGTACACTGCGCACACTCCCATGCAAAAGTGGGTCAGAAGAGGAGGAGGATGAACAGCAGGAGCTCGGGAGACTGTCTTGGCAGCTAGGGAGTTTAACTATGGGAGAAGGAAACAAAAATAAACAGGAGCTAAGAAAAAAAAAAAAAAATCCTCCGGACCCGCCGCCGTACGGTGGGGGTGTTTCGAGGAGAGCTTTCCATGCCCAAACATAGAGGGGGCTGTTAACATTTTTACTGATGGTTCCAAGTCTGGAATGGGAGCCTATGTAATTAATGACTCTCCCCCTATCCAGCATCAATTTGCTCCTGGAAATCCACAATGGGTAGAACTACAAATTGTTATTGAAGTTTTTAAACAGTGTTCTTTTCCTTTTAATCTTATTTCGGACTCCAGTTATGTGGTACATGCACTAAAAGTCCTGGAGGCCGTGGGAACTATTAGTGATGCCCACAATGTGTCTGTTTACTTTACTCAGCTTCAACAGCTTATCTCTAACCGCACTGTTTCTTTTTATCCAATGCACATCAGGGCTCACACCTCTCTTCCTGGTCCGTTATCCCAAGGTAATGCCTGTGCGGACTTAGCCACTAGAAGTCAATTGATATGCTTGGCTTCCTCCTTAGAGAGGGATAAGTTGTTTCACCAAAACTTCCATGTTAATGCATTAACGCTGCGCAGGCGTTTTTCCATCTCAAGAGCGGATGCTCGGCAGATAGTATTGCAATGTCCCCATTGTGTCACATTTCTTCATCCCCCTAATTATGGAGTAAACCCACGGGGATTAAAGCCATTGGTTGTTTGGCAAATGGATGTGACACATATACCTGACTTTGGTAACCTTAAGTATGTGCATGTTTCCGTTGATACGTGCTCTGGAATTATCCATGCTTCTGCTTTATCGGGAGAAAAGGCACGTAATGTCATTACTCACTGTTTAGAGGCATGGGCAGCATGGGGTGCACCTGCATCCCTTAAGACTGATAATGGACCTGCTTATACTGGCAGACAATTTACAGCTTTTTGTTCTACTATGGGAGTGCAACTTACTCATGGTTTGCCTTATAATCCTCAAGGACAAGGCATTGTTGAACGTGCTCATCGCACCTTAAAGGAAACTTTACAAAAACAAAAAGGGGGAATAGGAGCTGAACACACTCCTAAAGAACGCCTGTCCTTAGCTCTCTTTACCATTAATTTTTTGAATTTGGATATTCATGGTCGCTCTGCGGCCGATAGACATGTGTCCCCTCAGCCCTCTGTGATTGGCTATGTTAAGTGGAAGGATGTTCTTACGGGCCAATGGAACGGCCCTGACCCCGTGCTGACATGGGCACGAGGATCTGTATGTGTTTTTCCCCAGGATCGTACGGAACCGTTGTGGGTCCCTGAACGCTTGACAAGAAGAGTCTCGACATCAGCTGACCAGCAACAAGAGATACCACAACAATCCTGTGATGAGGATCTTCATTCTGCTAAGTGCTCTGGCTCTGGTGCTGGTGCCGATGGCACAGGCGACACCAATGCAGTGGTGGGCAGTGGCACGGGCATGGCCAATGCCGATGCCGGTTCATGGTAATTCTAATGTCCTCCCCACTCTTTTTTCTACCTCATGTGAGATGTCTGCTCCCTGTGCCTCTCCTAGAGGGGACATGGAGAGAATTTTTAATCAATCTCAAGTTAATCTTACAGGAGTTTTTTGTTTCAGCCTTAAAAACGCTAATTGCATTAGCCTTAAGACCAAAAATTTGACTAACTGGGAGGACCCATTGCGGTCCAATCAGGTCTCAGGAAGCATTATCAGTGCTGTATTGAGCAAAGTAGCTTCGGGGAAGCAATCAGGCTCAGGGACCCCCGCAAACAGCAGCTCTGCTCTTAACATAACTACCTTGGCTATTATCTCCGAGGTACTAATCCCAGTGCCTCCTTCTTCTAGTAGTATTTATAAGGCCACTCATTTTAAGGCCTCTCCTTACTGTTCCCCTAATCTTGGTTTCCCCCCAACATTTACGCCTTGTCAGGATCATTCTTGGGAGAAACATCAGGTTGCTAAAGGTTTCTCCCTTTCCCCCTCTCTTAAGAGGTATGTTTATAACTTTAACAATAGTGCCAGCTCCTCTACAGGAGTAGGTTGGTCCTGGTTTCAATGGCTGATTTCTAATAAAAAGGGGGCTTCAGCCGATATTTCTGCATTGGCTCAGTTGCTAGGAGCCAAAAGTTGGCTGGCTAATATTTCTGGTACTGTTAGGGAAAGTGAACAAGGTAATAGACTTACATCTGTTTCATTCAACTCTCTGTTGTATAATGCCGCATTGCCTCCTGCAATGGTCTGTGTCCAATCCCCTTTCTTATTCCTTTTGGCTGAGGCCACCTCATCGGAGATGCTGGATTGTTCTCATACTACCTGTCTCTTATCTGAGTGTTGGAATGGTTCCTGGATTATAGCAGTGGTTATGAAAATTCCAACTTTCGTCCCAATCCCGGTCACTGCGGATCCTGATAAATTCCCTATTGTTGAGCTACTTAGAGTCCGCAGAGATTTTGGAATCACAGCGGCTATAGTGACAGCCGTGGCGATATCTGCTGCTGCAGCGGTTACGGCCGGAATGGCTATGGCCAATCAAGTACAAACTGCTGCCACCATTAATCAAGTTGTCCAACAAACTTCCACTATACTTGAATCCCAAAATACAATTAATCAACATATTTTGTCAGGGATTTTAGCTGCCAACCAAAGAATAGATTTACTCCAAGCTCAGGTAGAAGAATTGGCTGACTTAGTACTTTTGGGTTGTGTTGACCAACGTGCACATTTATGCATAACCTCTGTCAGATTTAATGATTCCAGGAATGCTTCCCGCATCATTGGCGAATATTTGGCTGGAAATTGGTCCATGGAAGCGGAAGACATGATCCAGTCTCAACTAACCCAGATAGCTGTCTTGAATAACACCCGTGTTGATCCCGTGACTTTGGGTCAATTCACCGATTGGATATCTTCTGCTTTTTCCTTTTTTAAAGAGTGGGTGGGGGTAGGCATTTTTGGTGCAATGTGTTGCTTTGGTATGTTTCTCTGTTTGTGGTTTCTCTGTCGCCTCAAGGCCCGCAATGCTCACGATAAGGCTATGATCATCCAAGCTCTTGCAGCTTTAGAAAGTGGCAATTCACCTCAAGTCTGGCTTGCGCAGCTTAAACAGTAAATCTTTGACATGGCCGTTGCACCCCAAGTTGTTATAACATTGCACTGGGATCGGCATGTCTTTCCTCGTTATTCTCTTAGTGTTGGAAAGCCCTTGCACTCTGCCGGTCTTGCTGCCATTGCACGCAGGTGGGTTTCCACACTAATACTTCTCTATCGCCTTAAAGTCCGTGCCTTTCTTTCAGGGTGCTGTCAACTCGTTTGTCATTGTGTACAGCCACAGAACAGCCTCAGCTGTCCCCCTTCGTCCACCTTCATCACGATGCAGGATGCGAGGCAAAGCACTGCACTTGAGTGATCCTTCAACGGACCTCAAGGAAAGCATGTCCTATTGCATGCGGGTTTGACGTCCACACCCCCGCCCTACGAAAAAAGGCGTCGGCTGATATGGGGTCAGGTCTGGGGAAGGGCCCTCCTTAGGACTGAACCATACATTGCAGCCACTTCTGCACAGTAGGATAGGACCTCTACTTTCGCCTGCATTGTTTTATAAATTAGAAGGGGGAACTGTAGTAAGCCATTGTTGTAAATTGTGGCCTCCATTAGAAGATGGCGCCGGCTTCCACTGTGGCCTGTGATAAATCAAATTCCTTTGTGGAGAGTTGGCGCGCTATCTCTTGCCACCCTATAAAAAAGACCCACGCGGCAGCTTAAGATTGGTACGTGGGAGGCTTTATTAGGCTGTGCTTGGGCCCTCAGAGAGAAGGAAGAAAGAAAGTGAGTCACTATAAGATACTTAAATCAAGGCCTGAATAAACTGCTGAAAGAAGATTCCTGAGTTGCGTCTTCCTTGCGGGCAAGGGGTCGCGACAATCATTACCACCAAGTATCATCAAGATTTGGTGAAAAAATGTTTGCTGAGATTTCAGCAAACTAGTAGTTTTTTGGAAGCTTGGCAACCCCTTTCAAACGAAAGTGTTTTTCGCCAGTCTCTGCATGGGGTACTTCAAGAGGAAACAAACCATAGAGATAGAACTTAGAACTACTTCATTTGGTCAAGTTTCAAGGAGCTAGCACAAACCGTGTTTGATTTAGAGTTTCAAACACATCTATCTATATAACAGAAAACAGAGTGAAACCTAAAAATTCAAAGTGTTACTGGAAACGAATGCTTGAACCTAGAAGAGTGAAAGTTGGGCAGCCAAGTGGGATTAGTGAACTGATCATTACCACCAAGTATCATCAAGATTTGGTGAAAAAATGGTTGCTGAGATTTCAGCAAACTAGTAGTTTTTTGGAAGCTTGACAACCCCTTTCAAACGAAAGTGTTCTTCGCCACTCTCTGCATGGGGTACTTCAAGAGGAAACAAACCATAGAGATAGAACTTAGAACTACTTCATTTTGTCAAGTTTCACGGAGCTACCCAAACCGTGTTCGATTTAGAGTTTCAAACACATCTATCTATATAGCAGAAAATAGAGTGAAACCTAAAAATTCAAACTGTTACTGGAAACGAACGCTTGAACCTAGAAGAGTGAAAGTTGGGCAGCCAAGTGGGATTAGTGAACTGATCATTACCACCAAGTATCATCAAGATTTGGTGAAAAAATGTTTGCTGAGATTTCAGCAAACTAGTAGATTTTGGAAGCTTGGCAACCCCTATCAAACGAAAGTGTTCTTCGCCAGTCTCTGCATGGGGTACTTCAAGAGGAAACAAACCATAGAGATAGAACTTAGAACTACTTCATTTTGTCAAGTTTCACGGAGCTAGCACAAACCGTGTTTGATTTAGAGTTTCAAACACATCTATCTATATAGCAGAAAACAGAGTGAAACCTAAAAATTCAAACTGTTACTTGAAACGATCGCTTGAACCTAGAAGATTTAAAGTTGGGCAGCCAAGTGGGATTAGTGAACTGATCATTACCACCAAGTATCATCAAGATTTGGTGAAAAAATGTTTGCTGAGATTTCAGCAAACTAGTAGTTTTTTGGAAGCTTGGCAACCCCCTTAAAACGAAAGTGTTTTTCGCCAGTCTCTGCATGGGGTACTTCAGGAGGAAACAAACCATAGAGATAGAACTTAGAACTACTTCATTTGGTCAAGTTTCAAGGAGCTAGCACAAACCGTGTTTGATTTAGAGTTTCAAACACATCTATCTATATAGCAGAAAACAGAGTGAAACCTAAAAATTCAAACTGTTACTGGAAACGAACGCTTGAACCTAGAAGAGTGAAAGTTGGGCAGCCAAGTGGGATTAGTGAACTGATCATTACCACCAAGTATCATCAAGATTTGGTGAAAAAATGTTTGCTGAGATTTCAGCAAACTAGTAGTTTTTTGGAAGCTTGGCAACCCCTTTCAAACGAAAGTGTTCTTCGCCAGTTTCTGAATGGGGTACTTCAAGAGGAAACAAACCATAGAGATAGAACTTAGAACTACTTCATTTTGTCAAGTTTCACGGAGCTAGCATAAACCGTGTTTGATTTAGAGTTTCAAACACATCTATCTATATAGCAGAAAACAGAGTGAAACCTAAAAATTCAAAGTGTTACTGGAAACGAACGCTTGAACCTAGAAGAGTGAAAATTGGGCAGCCAAGTGGCCTTAGTGAACTGATCATTACCACCAAGTATCATCAAGATTTGGTGAAAAAATATTTGCTGAGATTTCAGCAAACGAGTAGTTTTTTGGAAGCTTGGCAACCCCTTTCAAACGAAAGTGTTCTTCGCCAGTCTCTGCATGGGGTACTTCAAGAGGAAACAAACCATAGAGATAGAACTTAGAACTACGTCATTTTGTCAAGTTTCACGGAGCTAGCACAAACCGTGTTTGATTTAGAGTTTCAAACACATCTATCTATATAGCAGAAAACAGAGTGAAACCTAAAAATTCAAAGTGTTACTGGAAACGAACGCTTGAACCTAGAAGAGTGAAAGTTGGGCAGCCAAGTGGGATTAGTGAACTGATCATTACCACCAAGTATCATCAAGATTTGTTGAAAAAATGGTTGCTGAGATTTCAGCAAACGAGTAGTTTTTTGGAAGCTTGGCAACCCCTTTCAAACGAAAGTGTTCTTCGCCAGTCTCTGCATGGGGTACTTCAAGAGGAAACAAACCATAGAGATAGAACTTAGAACTACTTCATTTTGGCAAGTTTCACGGAGCTAGCACAAACCGTGTTTGATTTAGAGTTTCAAACACATCTATCTATATAGAAGAAAACAGAGTGAAACCTAAAAATTCAAACTGTTACTGGAAACGAACGCTTGAACCTAGAAGAGTGAAAGTTGGGCAGCCAAGTGGGATTAGTGAACTGATCATTACCACCAAGTATCATCAAGATTTGGTGAAAAAATGTTTGCTGAGATTTCAGCAAACTAGTAGTTTTTTGGAAGCATGGCAACCCCTTTCAAACGAAAGTGTTATTCGCCAGTTTCTGCATGGGGTACTTCAAGAGGAAACAAACCATAGAGATAGAACTTAGAACTACGTCCTTTTGTCAAGTTTCACGGAGCTAGCACAAACCGTGTTTGATTTAGAGTTTCAGACACATCTATCTATATATCAGAAAACAGAGTGAAACCTAAAAATTCAAAGTGTTACTGGAAACGAACGCTTGAACCTAGAAGAGTGAAAGTTGGGCAGCCAAGTGAGATTAGTGAACTGATCATTACCACCAAGTATCATCAAGATTTGGTGAAAAAATGTTTGCTGAGATTTCAGCAAACGAGTAGTTTTTTGGAAGCTTGGCAAACCCTTTCAAATGAAAGTGTTCTTCGCCAGTCTCTGCATGGGGTACTTCAAGAGGAAACAAACCATAGAGATAGAACTTAGAACTACTTCATTTTGTCAAGTTTCACGGAGCTAGCACAAACCGTGTTTGATTTAGAGTTTCAAACACATCTATCTATATAGCATAAAACAGAGTGAAACCTAAAAATTCACACTGTTACTGGAAACGAACGCTTGAACCTAGAAGATTGAAAGTTGGGCAGCCAAGTGGGATTAGTGAACTGATCATTACCACCAAGTATCATCAAGATTTGGTGAAAAAATGTTTGCTGAGATTTCAGCAAACTAGTAGTTTTTTCGAAGCTTGGCAACCCGTTTCAAACGAAAGTGTTTTTCGCCAGTCTCTGCATGGGGTACTTCAAGAGGAAACAAACCATAGAGATAGAACTTAGAACTACTTCATTTGGTCAAGTTTCAAGGAGCTAGCACAAACCGTGTTTGATTTAGAGTTTCAAACACATCTATCTATATAGCAGAAAACAGAGTGAAACATAAAAATTCAAAGTGTTACTGGAAACGAACGCTTGAACCTAGAAGAGTGAAAATTGGGCAGCCAAGTGGGCTTAGTGAACTGATCATTACCACCAAGTATCATCAAGATTTGGTGAAACAATGGTTGCTGAGATTTCAGCAAACTAGTAGTTTTTTGGAAGCTTGGCAACCCCTTTCAAACGAAAGTGTTCTTTGCCAGTCTCTGCATGGGGTACTTCAAGAGGAAACAAACCATAGAGATAGAACTTAGAACTACTTCATTTTGTCAAGTTTCACGGAGCTAGCACAAACCGTGTTTGATTTAGAGTTTCAAACACATCTATCTATATAGTAGAAAACAGAGTGAAACCTAAAAATTCAAACTGTTACTGGAAACGAACGCTTGAACCTAGAAGAGTGAAAGTTGGGCAGCCAAGTGGGATTAGTGAACTGATCATTACCACCAAGTATCATCAAGATTTGGTGAAAAAATGTTTGCTGAGATTTCAGCAAACTAGTAGTTTTTTGGAAGCATGGCAACCCCTTTCAAACGAAAGTGTTTTTCGCCAGTTTCTGCACGGGGTACTTCAAGAGGAAACAAACCATAGAGATAGAACTTAGAACTTCTTCATTTGGTCAAGTTTCAAGGAGCTAGCACAAACCGTGTTTGATTTAGAATTCCGAACACAGCTATCTATGTTGGAGAAAACAGAGTGAAACCTAAAAATTCAAACAGTCATTGGAAACGAAAGCTTCAACCTAGAAGAATAAAATTTGGGCAACCAAGTGGGATTAGTGAAGTGATCATTACCACCAAGTATCATCAAGATTTGGTGAAAAAATGTTTGCTGAGATTTCAGCAAACTAGTTGTTTTTTCGAATTTGGCAACCCCTTTCAAACGAAAGTGTTTTTCGCCAGTCTCTGCATGGGGTACTTCAAGAGGAAAAAAACCATAGAGATAGAACTAACAACTACTTCATTTTGTCAAGTTTCAAGGAGCTAGCACAAACCGTGTTTGATTTAGAGTTTCAAAGACATCTATCTATATAGCAGAAAACAGAGTGAAACCTAAAATTTCAAAGTGTTACTGGAAACGAACGCTTGAACCTAGAAGAGTAAAAATTGGGCAGCCAAGTGGGCTTAGTGAACTGATCATTACCACCAAGTATCATCAAGTTTTGGTGAAAAAATGTTTGCTGAGATTTCAGCAAACTAGTAGTTTTGTGGAAGCTTGGCAACCCCTTTAAAACGAAAGTGTTTTTCGCCAGTCTCTGCATGGGGTACTTCAGGAGGAAACAAACCATAGAGATAGAACTTAGAACTACTTCATTTGGTCAAGTTTCAAGGAGCTAGCACAAACCGTGTTTGATTTAGAGTTTCAAACACATCTATCTATATAGCAGAAAACAGAGTGAAACCTAAAAATTCAAAGTGTTACTGGAAACGAACGCTTGAACCTAGAAGAGTAAAAATTGGGCAGCCAAGTGGGCTTAGTGAACTGATCATTACCACCAAGTATCATCAAGATTTGGTGAAAAAATGGTTGCTGAGATTTCAGCAAACTAGTAGTTTTTTGGAAGCTTGGCAACCCCTTTCAAACGAAAGTGTTTTTCGCCAGTCTCTGCATGGGGTACTTCAAGAGGAAACAAACCATAGAGATAGAACATAGAACTACTTCATTTGGTCAAGTTTCAAGGAGCTAGCACAAACCGTGTTTGATTTAGAGTTTCAAAGACATCTATCTATATAGCAGAAAACAGAGTGAAACCTAAAAATTCAAAGTGTTACTGGAAACGAACGCTTGAACCTAGACGAGTGAAAGTTGGGCAGCCAAGTGGGATTAGTGAACTGATCATTACCACCAAGTATCATCAAGATTTGGTGAAAAAATGTTTGCTGAGATTTCAGCAAACTAGTAGTTTTTTGGAAGCATGGCAACCCCTTTCAAACGAAAGTGTTTTTCGCCAGTTTCTGCATGGGGTACTTCAAGAGGAAACAAACCATAGAGATAGAACTTAGAACTACTTCATTTTGTCAAGTTTCAAGGAGCTAGCACAAACCGTGTTTGATATAGAGTTTCAAACACATCTATCTATATAGCAGAAATCAGAGTGAAACCTAAAAATTCAAAGTGTTACTGGAAACGAACGCTTGAACCTAGAAGAGTGAAAATTGGGCAGCCAAGTGGGCTTATTGAACTGATCATTACCACCAAGTATCATCAAGATTTGGTGAAAAAATGTTTGCTGAGATTTCAGCAAACGAGTAGTTTTTTGGAAGCTTGGCAACCCCTTTCAAACGAAAGTGTTCTTCGCCAGTCTCTGCATGGGGTACTTCAAGAGGAAACAAACCATAGAGATAGAACTTAGAACTACTTCATTTTGTCAAGTTTCACGGAGCTAGCACAAACCGTGTTTGATATAGAGTTTCAAACACATCTATCTATATAGCAGAAAACAGAGTGAAACCTAAAAATTCAAACTGTTACTGGAAACGAACGCTTGAACCTAGAAGAGTGAAAGTTGGGCAGCCAAGTGGGATTAGTGAACTGATCATTTGTAGTAAGCCATTGTTGTAAATTGTGGCCGCCATTAGAAGATGGCGCCGGCTTCCACTGTGGCCTGTGATAAATCAAATTCCTTTGTGGAGAGTTGGCGCGCTATCTCTTGCCACCCTATAAAAAAGACCCACGCGGCAGCTTAAGATTGGTACGTGGGAGGCTTTATTAGGCTGTGCTTGGGCCCTCAGAGAGAAGGAAGAAAGAAAGTGAGTCACTATAAGATACTTAAATCAAGGCCTGAATAAACTGCTGAAAGAAGATTCCTGAGTTGCGTCTTCCTTGCGGGCAAGGGGTCGCGACAAGTGGTGCCGAGACCCGGGAACCAGAACTTTCAGCAGTCAGGGGTGGTGCACCGGTTAGTCCCAGGTAAGGCGGGACCTGCGGTTAAAGCAGAGATTAGTCCTAGGTAATTTAGGACCCGCTGTCAAGGCGGCAGCTCCTCTGTAAAGCCAGAGAGAGCATTAAATCTTATTGCAGCTGCATTGTGTACTTTTGCTCTTACTTTCACTCTTGTTTGTTGTGTGTCTTTTGTTGTGTCATGGGTGCCGTATCTTCAAGTCCGCTTCTCCTGGCCCTAGATAACCTGTTACGTTCCAAGGGCCTAAAAGTGAAACGTAGTACTTTACAGAGATTTTTACAGAAGACAGATGTTATCGCATCGTGGTTTGCATTTTCTGGCAGTCTTACACTGCCTAGCTGGGATAAGTTAGGCACAGACCTTGACTTTGCTTCTGAGCAGGGCATATTAGAGGGTGGGGTGATACCCCTTTGGAAGATGATTCGTAGTTGCCTCACAGATAGCAGATGTCAGGAAGCACTTACTAAAGGACAAGAAGTTTTAGAGCAATTACATGAAGAAAGATCAGAAGTGGCAGGCAGTGAGGTATTTCAGGAGGGTGGGAGTGTGCGGAGCGAGAAACAGGGGAGGAAACAATTATCTCCGGCAGGCAGTGACGTATTTCAGGAGGATGGCAGTGTGCGAAGCGAGAAACAGGGGAGGAGGCGATTGTCTCTGGCACGGAGTGAAATATTTCAGGAGGAAAGGAATGTGCAGAGCGAGAAACGGGGGAGGAAACGCTTGTATCCAGATCTCAGTACACTGCGCACACTCCCATGCAAAAGTGGGTCAGAAGAGGAGGAGGATGAACAGCAGGAGCTCGGGAGACTGTCTTGGCAGCTAGGGAGTTTAACTATGGGAGAAGGAAACAAAAATAAACAGGAGCTAAGAAAAAAAAAAAAAAAAAATCCTCCGGACCCGCCGCCGTACGGTGGGGGTGTTTCGAGGAGAGCTTTCCATGCCCAAACATAGAGGGGGCTGTTAACATTTTTACTGATGGTTCCAAGTCTGGAATGGGAGCCTATGTAATTAATGACTCTCCCCCTATCCAGCATCAATTTGCTCCTGGAAATCCACAATGGGTAGAACTACAAATTGTTATTGAAGTTTTTAAACAGTGTTCTTTTCCTTTTAATCTTATTTCAGACTCCAGTTATGTGGTACAAGCACTAAAAGTCCTGGAGGCCGTGGGAACTATTAGTGATGCCCACAATGTGTCTGTTTACTTTACTCAGCTTCAACAGCTTATCTCTAACCGCACTGTTTCTTTTTATCCAATGCACATCAGGGCTCACACCTCTCTTCCTGGTCCGTTATCCCAAGGTAATGCCTGTGCGGACTTAGCCACTAGAAGTCAATTGATATGCTTGGCTTCCTCCTTAGAGAGGGCTAAGTTGTTTCACCAAAACTTCCATGTTAATGCATTAACGCTGCGCAGGCGTTTTTCCATCTCAAGAGCGGATGCTCGGCAGATAGTATTGCAATGTCCCCATTGTGTCACATTTCTTCATCCCCCTAATTATGGAGTAAACCCACGGGGATTAAAGCCATTGGTTGTTTGGCAAATGGATGTGACACATATACCTGACTTTGGTAACCTTAAGTATGTGCATGTTTCCGTTGATACGTGCTCTGGAATTATCCATGCTTCTGCTTTATCGGGAGAAAAGGCACGTAATGTCATTACTCACTGTTTAGAGGCATGGGCAGCATGGGGTGCACCTGCATCCCTTAAGACTGATAATGGACCTGCTTATACTGGCAGACAATTTACAGCTTTTTGTTCTACTATGGGAGTGCAACTTACTCATGGTTTGCCTTATAATCCTCAAGGACAAGGCATTGTTGAACGTGCTCATCGCACCTTAAAGGAAACTTTACAAAAACAAAAAGGGGGAATAGGAGCTGAACACACTCCTAAAGAACGCCTGTCCTTAGCTCTCTTTACCATTAATTTTTTGAATTTGGATATTCATGGTCGCTCTGCGGCCGATAGACATGTGTCCCCTCAGCCCTCTGTGATTGGCTATGTTAAGTGGAAGGATGTTCTTACGGGCCAATGGAACGGCCCTGACCCCGTGCTGACATGGGCACGAGGATCTGTATGTGTTTTTCCCCAGGATCGTACGGAACCGTTGTGGGTCCCTGAACGCTTGACAAGAAGAGTCTCGACATCAGCTGACCAGCAACAAGAGATACCACAACAATCCTGTGATGAGGATCTTCATTCTGCTAAGTGCTCTGGCTCTGGTGCTGGTGCCGATGGCACAGGCGACACCAATGCAGTGGTGGGCAGTGGCACGGGCATGGCCAATGCCGATGCCGGTTCATGGTAATTCTAATGTCCTCCCCACTCTTTTTTCTACCTCATGTGAGATGTCTGCTCCCTGTGCCTCTCCTAGAGGGGACATGGAGAGAATTTTTAATCAATCTCAAGTTAATCTTACAGGAGTTTTTTGTTTCAGCCTTAAAAACGCTAATTGCATTAGCCTTAAGACCAAAAATTTGACTAACTGGGAGGACCCATTGCGGTCCAATCAGGTCTCAGGAAGCATTATCAGTGCTGTATTGAGCAAAGTAGCTTCGGGGAAGCAATCAGGCTCAGGGACCCCCGCAAACAGCAGCTCTGCTCTTAACATAACTACCTTGGCTATTATCTCCGAGGTACTAATCCCAGTGCCTCCTTCTTCTAGTAGTATTTATAAGGCCACTCATTTTAAGGCCTCTCCTTACTGTTCCCCTAATCTTGGTTTCCCCCCAACATTTACGCCTTGTCAGGATCATTCTTGGGAGAAACATCAGGTTGCTAAAGGTTTCTCCCTTTCCCCCTCTCTTAAGAGGTATGTTTATAACTTTAACAATAGTGCCAGCTCCTCTACAGGAGTAGGTTGGTCCTGGTTTCAATGGCTGATTTCTAATAAAAAGGGGGCTTCAGCCGATATTTCTGCATTGGCTCAGTTGCTAGGAGCCAAAAGTTGGCTGGCTAATATTTCTGGTACTGTTAGGGAAAGTGAACAAGGTAATAGACTTACATCTGTTTCATTCAACTCTCTGTTGTATAATGCCGCATTGCCTCCTGCAATGGTCTGTGTCCAATCCCCTTTCTTATTCCTTTTGGCTGAGGCCACCTCATCGGAGATGCTGGATTGTTCTCATACTACCTGTCTCTTATCTGAGTGTTGGAATGGTTCCTGGATTATAGCAGTGGTTATGAAAATTCCAACTTTCGTCCCAATCCCGGTCACTGCGGATCCTGATAAATTCCCTATTGTTGAGCTACTTAGAGTCCGCAGAGATTTTGGAATCACAGCGGCTATAGTGACAGCCGTGGCGATATCTGCTGCTGCAGCGGTTACGGCCGGAATGGCTATGGCCAATCAAGTACAAACTGCTGCCACCATTAATCAAGTTGTCCAACAAACTTCCACTATACTTGAATCCCAAAATACAATTAATCAACATATTTTGTCAGGGATTTTAGCTGCCAACCAAAGAATAGATTTACTCCAAGCTCAGGTAGAAGAATTGGCTGACTTAGTACTTTTGGGTTGTGTTGACCAACGTGCACATTTATGCATAACCTCTGTCAGATTTAATGATTCCAGGAATGCTTCCCGCATCATTGGCGAATATTTGGCTGGAAATTGGTCCATGGAAGCGGAAGACATGATCCAGTCTCAACTAACCCAGATAGCTGTCTTGAATAACACCCGTGTTGATCCCGTGACTTTGGGTCAATTCACCGATTGGATATCTTCTGCTTTTTCCTTTTTTAAAGAGTGGGTGGGGGTAGGCATTTTTGGTGCAATGTGTTGCTTTGGTATGTTTCTCTGTTTGTGGTTTCTCTGTCGCCTCAAGGCCCGCAATGCTCACGATAAGGCTATGATCATCCAAGCTCTTGCAGCTTTAGAAAGTGGCAATTCACCTCAAGTCTGGCTTGCGCAGCTTAAACAGTAAATCTTTGACATGGCCGTTGCACCCCAAGTTGTTATAACATTGCACTGGGATCGGCATGTCTTTCCTCGTTATTCTCTTAGTGTTGGAAAGCCCTTGCACTCTGCCGGTCTTGCTGCCATTGCACGCAGGTGGGTTTCCACACTAATACTTCTCTATCGCCTTAAAGTCCGTGCCTTTCTTTCAGGGTGCTGTCAACTCGTTTGTCATTGTGTACAGCCACAGAACAGCCTCAGCTGTCCCCCTTCGTCCACCTTCATCACGATGCAGGATGCGAGGCAAAGCACTGCACTTGAGTGATCCTTCAACGGACCTCAAGGAAAGCATGTCCTATTGCATGCGGGTTTGACGTCCACACCCCCGCCCTACGAAAAAAGGCGTCGGCTGATATGGGGTCAGGTCTGGGGAAGGGCCCTCCTTAGGACTGAACCATACATTGCAGCCACTTCTGCACAGTAGGATAGGACCTCTACTTTCGCCTGCATTGTTTTATAAATTAGAAGGGGGAACTGTAGTAAGCCATTGTTGTAAATTGTGGCCTCCATTAGAAGATGGCGCCGGCTTCCACTGTGGCCTGTGATAAATCAAATTCCTTTGTGGAGAGTTGGCGCGCTATCTCTTGCCACCCTATAAAAAAGACCCACGCGGCAGCTTAAGATTGGTACGTGGGAGGCTTTATTAGGCTGTGCTTGGGCCCTCAGAGAGAAGGAAGAAAGAAAGTGAGTCACTATAAGATACTTAAATCAAGGCCTGAATAAACTGCTGAAAGAAGATTCCTGAGTTGCGTCTTCCTTGCGGGCAAGGGGTCGCGACAATCATTACCACCAAGTATCATCAAGATTTGGTGAAAAAATGTTTGCTGAGATTTCAGCAAACTAGTAGTTTTTTGGAAGCTTGGCAACCCCTTTCAAACGAAAGTGTTTTTCGCCAGTCTCTGCATGGGGTACTTCAAGAGGAAACAAACCATAGAGATAGAACTTAGAACTACTTCATTTGGTCAAGTTTCAAGGAGCTAGCACAAACCGTGTTTGATTTAGAGTTTCAAACACATCTATCTATATAACAGAAAACAGAGTGAAACCTAAAAATTCAAAGTGTTACTGGAAACGAATGCTTGAACCTAGAAGAGTGAAAGTTGGGCAGCCAAGTGGGATTAGTGAACTGATCATTACCACCAAGTATCATCAAGATTTGGTGAAAAAATGGTTGCTGAGATTTCAGCAAACTAGTAGTTTTTTGGAAGCTTGACAACCCCTTTCAAACGAAAGTGTTCTTCGCCACTCTCTGCATGGGGTACTTCAAGAGGAAACAAACCATAGAGATAGAACTTAGAACTACTTCATTTTGTCAAGTTTCACGGAGCTACCCAAACCGTGTTCGATTTAGAGTTTCAAACACATCTATCTATATAGCAGAAAATAGAGTGAAACCTAAAAATTCAAACTGTTACTGGAAACGAACGCTTGAACCTAGAAGAGTGAAAGTTGGGCAGCCAAGTGGGATTAGTGAACTGATCATTACCACCAAGTATCATCAAGATTTGGTGAAAAAATGTTTGCTGAGATTTCAGCAAACTAGTAGATTTTGGAAGCTTGGCAACCCCTATCAAACGAAAGTGTTCTTCGCCAGTCTCTGCATGGGGTACTTCAAGAGGAAACAAACCATAAAGATAGAACTTAGAACTACTTCATTTTGTCAAGTTTCACGGAGCTAGCACAAACCGTGTTTGATTTAGAGTTTCAAACACATCTATCTATATAGCAGAAAACAGAGTGAAACCTAAAAATTCAAACTGTTACTTGAAACGAACGCTTGAACCTAGAAGATTTAAAGTTGGGCAGCCAAGTGGGATTAGTGAACTGATCATTACCACCAAGTATCATCAAGATTTGGTGAAAAAATGTTTGCTGAGATTTCAGCAAACTAGTAGTTTTTTGGAAGCTTGGCAACCCCCTTAAAACGAAAGTGTTTTTCGCCAGTCTCTGCATGGGGTACTTCAAGAGGAAACAAACCATAGAGATAGAACTTAGAACTACTTCATTTGGTCAAGTTTCAAGGAGCTAGCACAAACCGTGTTTGATTTAGAGTTTCAAACACATCTATCTATATAGGAGAAAACAGAGTGAAACCTAAAAATTCAAACTGTTACTGGAAACGAACGCTTGAACCTAGAAGAGTGAAAGTTGGGCAGCCAAGTGGGATTAGTGAACTGATCATTACCACCAAGTATCATCAAGATTTGGTGAAAAAATGTTTGCTGAGATTTCAGCAAACTAGTAGTTTTTTGGAAGCTTGGCAACCCCTTTCAAACGAAAGTGTTCTTCGCCAGTTTCTGAATGGGGTACTTCAAGAGGAAACAAACCATAGAGATAGAACTTAGAACTACTTCATTTTGTCAAGTTTCACGGAGCTAGCACAAACCGTGTTTGATTTAGAGTTTCAAACACATCTATCTATATAGCACAAAACAGAGTGAAACTTAAAAATTCAAAGTGTTACTGGAAACGAACGCTTGAACCTAGAAGAGTGAAAATTGAGCAGCCAAGTGGCCTTAGTGAACTGATCATTACCACCAAGTATCATCAAGATTTGGTGAAAAAATGTTTGCTGAGATTTCAGCAAATGAGTAGTTTTTTGGAAGCTTGGCAACCCCTTTCAAACGAAAGTGTTCTTCGCCAGTCTCTGCATGGGGTACTTCAAGAGGAAACAAACCATAGAGATAGAACTTAGAACTACGTCATTTTGTCAAGTTTCACGGAGCTAGCACAAACCGTGTTTGATTTAGAGTTTCAAACACATCTATCTATATAGCAGAAAACAGAGTGAAACCTAAAAATTCAAAGTGTTACTGGAAACGAACGCTTGAACCTAGAAGAGTGAAAGTTGGGCAGCCAAGTGGGATTAGTGAACTGATCATTACCACCAAGTATCATCAAGATTTGTTGAAAAAATGGTTGCTGAGATTTCAGCAAACGAGTAGTTTTTTGGAAGCTTGGAAACCCCTTTCAAACGAAAGTGTTCTTCGCCAGTCTCTGCATGGGGTACTTCAAGAGGAAACAAACCATAGAGATAGAACTTAGAACTACTTCATTTTGTCAAGTTTCACGGAGCTAGCACAAACCGTGTTTGATTTAGAGTTTCAAACACATCTATCTATATAGAAGAAAACAGAGTGAAACCTAAAAATTCAAAGTGTTACTGGAAACGAACGCTTGAACCTAGAAGAGTGAAAATTGGGCAGCCAAGTGGGCTTAGTGAACTGATCATTACCACCAAGTATCATCAAGATTTGGTGAAAAAATGGTTGCTGAGATTTCAGCAAACTAGTAGTTTTTTGGAAGCTTGGCAACCCCTTTCAAACGAAAGTGTTCTTTGCCAGTCTCTACATGGGGTACTTCAAGAGGAAACAAACCATAGAGATAGAACTTAGAACTACTTCATTTTGTCAAGTTTCACGGAGCTAGCACAAACCGTGTTTGATTTAGAGTTTCAAATACATCTATCTATATAGTAGAAAACAGAGTGAAACCTAAAAATTCAAACTGTTACTGGAAACGAACGCTTGAACCTAGAAGAGTGAAAGTTGGGCAGCCAAGTGGGATTAGTGAACTGATCATTACCACCAAGTATCATCAAGATTTGGTGAAAAAATGTTTGCTGAGATTTCAGCAAATTAGTAGTTTTTTGGAAGCATGGCAACCCCTTTCAAACGAAAGTGTTTTTCGCCAGTTTCTGCACGGGGTACTTCAAGAGGAAACAAACCATAGAGATAGAACTTAGAACTACTTCATTTGGTCAAGTTTCAAGGAGCTAGCACAAACCGTGTTTGATTTAGAATTCCAAACACAGCTATCTATGTTGGAGAAAACAGAGTGAAATCTAAAAATTCAAACAGTCACTGGAAACGAAAGCTTCAACCTAGAAGAATAAAATTTGGGCAGCCAAGTGGGATTAGTGAACTGATCATTACCACCAAGTATCATCAAGATTTGGTGAAAAAATGTTTGCTGAGATTTCAGCAAACTAGTAGTTTTTTCGAATTTGGCAACCCCTTTCAAACGAAAGTGTTTTTCGCCAGTCTCTGCATGGGGTACTTCAAGAGGAAAAAAACCATAGAGATAGAACTAACAACTACTTCATTTTGTCAAGTTTCAAGGAGCTAGCACAAACCGTGTTTGATTTAGAGTTTCAAAGACATCTATCTATATAGCAGAAAACAGAGTGAAACCTAAAATTTCAAAGTGTTACTGGAAACGAACACTTGAACCTAGAAGAGTAAAAATTGGGCAGCCAAGTGGGCTTAGTGAACTGATCATTACCACCAAGTATCATCAAGTTTTGGTGAAAAAATGTTTGCTGAGATTTCAGCAAACTAGTAGTTTTTTGGAAGCTTGGCAACCCCTTTCAAACGAAAGTGTTTTTCGCCAGTCTCTGCATGGGGTACTTCAAGAGGAAACAAACCATAGAGATAGAACTTAGAACTACTTCATTTGGTCAAGTTTCAAGGAGCTAGCACAAACCGTGTTTGATTTAGAGTTTCAAACACATCTATCTATATAGCAGAAAACAGAGTGAAACCTAAAAATTCAAAGTGTTACTGGAAACGAACGCTTGAACCTAGAAGAGTGAAAGTTGGGCAGCCAAGTGGGATTAGTGAACTGATCATTACCACCAAGTATCATCAAGATTTGGTGAAAAAATGTTTGCTGAGATTTCAGCAAACGAGTAGTTTTTTGGAAGCTTGGCAACCCCTTTCAAACGAAAGTGTTCTTCGCCAGTCTCTGCATGGGGTACTTCAAGAGGAAACAAACCATAGAGATAGAACTTAGAACTACGTCATTTTGTCAAGTTTCACGGAGTTAGCACAAACCGTGTTTGATTTAGAGTTTCAAACACATCTATCTATATAGCAGAAAAGAGAGTGAAACCTAAAAATTCAAAGTGTTACTGGAAACGAACGCTTGAACCTAGAAGAGTGAAAGTTGGGCAGCCAAGTGGGATTAGTGAACTGATCATTACCACCAAGTATCATCAAGATTTGTTGAAAAAATGGTTGCTGAGATTTCAGCAAACTAGTAGTTTTTTGGAAGCTTGGCAACCCCTTTCAAACGAAAGTGTTCTTCGCCAGTCTCTGCATGGGGTACTTTAAGAGGAAACAAACCATAGAGATAGAACTTAGAACTACGTCATTTTGTCAAGTTTCACGGAGCTAGCACAAACCGTGTTTGATTTAGAGTTTCAAACACATCTATCTATATAGCAGAAAACAGAGTGAAACCTAAAAATTCAAAGTGTTACTGGAAACGAACGCTTGAACCTAGAAGAGTGAAAGTTGGGCAGCCAAGTGAGATTAGTGAACTGATCATTACCACCAAGTATCATCAAGATTTGGTGAAAAAATGTTTGCTGAGATTTCAGCAAACGAGTAGTTTTTTGGAAGCTTGGCAACCCCTTTCAAATGAAAGTGTTCTTCGCCAGTCTCTGCATGGGGTACTTCAAGAGGAAACAAACCATAGAAATAGAACTTAGAACTACTTTATTTTGTCAAGTTTCACGGAGCTAGCACAAACCGTGTTTGATTTAGAGTTTCAAACACATCTATCTATATAGCATAAAACAGAGTGAAACCTAAAAATTCACACTGTTACTGGAAACGAACGCTTGAACCTAGAAGATTGAAAGTTGGGCAGCCAAGTGGGATTAGTGAACTGATCATTACCACCAAGTATCATCAAGATTTGGTGAAAAAATGTTTGCTGAGATTTCAGCAAACTAGTAGTTTTTTCGAAGCTTGGCAACCCGTTTCAAACGAAAGTGTTTTTCGCCAGTCTCTGCATGGGGTACTTCAAGAGGAAACGAACCATAGAGATAGAACTTAGAACTACTTCATTTGGTCAAGTTTCAAGGAGCTAGCACAAACCGTGTTTGATTTAGAGTTTCAAACACATCTATCTATATAGCAGAAAACAGAGTGAAACCTAAAAATTCAAAGTGTTACTGGAAACGAACGCTTGAACCTAGAAGAGTGAAAATTGGGCAGCCAAGTGGGCTTAGTGAACTGATCATTACCACCAAGTATCATCAAGATTTGGTGAAAAAATGGTTGCTGAGATTTCAGCAAACTAGTAGTTTTTTGGAAGCTTGGCAACCCCTTTCAAACGAAAGTGTTCTTTGCCATTCTCTGCATGGGGTACTTCAAGAGGAAACAAACCATAGAGATAGAACTTAGAACTACTTCATTTTGTCAAGTTTCAAGGAGCTAGCACAAACCGTGTTTGATTTAGAGTTTCAAATACATCTATCTATATAGTAGAAAACAGAGTGAAACCTAAAAATTCAAACTGTTACTGGAAACGAACGCTTGAACCTAGAAGAGTGAAAGTTGGGCAGCCAAGTGGGATTAGTGAACTGATCATTACCACCAAGTATCATCAAGATTTGGTGAAAAAATGTTTGCTGAGATTTCAGCAAACTAGTAGTTTTTTGGAAGCATGGCAACCCCTTTCAAACGAAAGTGTTTTTCGCCAGTTTCTGCACGGGGTACTTCAAGAGGAAACAAACCATAGAGATAGAACTTAGAACTACTTCATTTGGTCAAGTTTCAAGGAGCAAGCACAAACCGTGTTTGATTTAGAATTCCAAACACAGCTATCTATGTTGGAGAAAACAGAGTGAAACCTAAAAATTCAAACAGTCACTGGAAACGAAAGCTTCAACCTAGAAGAATAAAATTTGGGCAGCCAAGTGGGATTAGTGAACTGATCATTACCACCAAGTATCATCAAGATTTGGTGAAAAAATGTTTGCTGAGATTTCAGCAAACTAGTAGTTTTTTCGAATTTGGCAACCCCTTTCAAACGAAAGTGTTTTTCGCCAGTCTCTGCATGGGGTACTTCAAGAGGAAAAAAACCATAGAGATAGAACTAACAACTACTTCATTTTGTCAAGTTTCAAGGAGCTAGCACAAACCGTGTTTGATTTAGAGTTTCAAAGACATCTATCTATATAGCAGAAAACAGAGTGAAACCTAAAATTTCAAAGTGTTACTGGAAACGAACGCTTGAACCTAGAAGAGTAAAAATTGGGCAGCCAAGTGGGCTTAGTGAACTGATCATTACCACCCAGTATCATCAAGTTTTGGTGAAAAAATGTTTGCTGAGATTTCAGCAAACTAGTAGTTTTTTGGAAGCTTGGCAACCCCTTTCAAACGAAAGTGTTTTTCGCCAGTCTCTGCATGGGGTACTTCAAGAGGAAACAAACCATAGAGATAGAACTTAGAACTACTTCATTTGGTCAAGTTTCAAGGAGCTAGCACAAACCGTGTTTGATTTAGAGTTTCAAACACATCTATCTATATAGCAGAAAACAGAGTGAAACCTAAAAATTCAAACTGTTACTGGAAACGAACGCTTGAACCTAGAAGAGTGAAAGTTGGGCAGCCAAGTGGGATTAGTGAACTGATCATTACCACCAAGTATCATCAAGATTTGGTGGAAAAAAATGTTTGCTGAGATTTCAGCAAACTAGTAGTTTTTTGGAAGCTTGGCAACCCCTTTCAAACGAAAGTGTTCTTCGCCAGTCTCTGCATGGGTACTTCAAGAGGAAACAAACCATAGAGATAGAACTTAGAACTACTTCATTTTGTCAAGTTTCACGGAGCTAGCACAAACCGTGTTTGATTTAGAGTTTCAAACACATCTATCTATATAGCAGAAAACAGAGTGAAACCTAAAAATTCAAAGTGTTACTGGAAACGAACGCTTGAACCTAGAAGAGTGAAAATTGGGCAGCCAAGTGGCCTTAGTGAACTGATCATTAAAACCAAG
>NW_027517520.1:0-42606 GCF_048772815.1 Callospermophilus lateralis | reverse complement strand
TAGGGTATGATAGATGGGTTGGGGCCACTCTAAATGAAACACGGCTTGTTGCTAGCTCTTTGAAAATTGACAAAATAAAGTAGATTTAGGTTCTGTCTCTATGGTTTGTTTCCTCTTGAAGCAGCCCTAAGCAGAGCCTGCCTAAAGAATTTTCATTGGAAAGGTGTGCCAAGCGTCCAAAAGTACTGGTTTTCTGAAATCTCGGCAAACATTTTTTCACCCAATATTGATGATTCTCTGTGGTAATGATCAGTTCACTAAGTCCACTTGGCTGCCCAATTTTCACTCTTCTAGGTTGAAGCGTTCGATTCCAGTAAGAGTTTGAGTTTTTAGTTTCACTCTGTTTTCTCCTATATAGATAGATGTTGTTGGGAACTCTAAATGAAACACGGTTTGTGCTAGCTCTTTGAAAATTGACAAAATAGAGTGGTTTTAGGTTCTGTCTCCATGGTTTGTTTTTTCTTGAAGCAGCCCTAACTAGAGACTGCCTAAGTACACTTTCATTGGAAAGGTGTGGGAAGCGTCCAAAAGTACTGGTTTTCTGAAATCTCGGCAAACATTTTTTCACACCAATCTGGATTATTCTCTGTGGTAGTGATCAGTTCACTAAGCCCACTTGGCTGCCAAATTTTCACTCTTCTAGGTTGAAGCGTGTGTTTCCAGTAAGAGTTTGAATTTTTAGGTTTCACTGTGTTTTCTCCTATATAGATAGATGGGTTGGGAACTCTAAATGAAACACGGCTTGTGCTAGCTCTTTGAAAATTGACAAAATAAAGTAGATTTAGGTTCTGTCTCTATGGTTTGTTTCCTCTTGAAGCAGCCCTAAGCAGAGCCTGCCTAAAGAATTTTCATTGGAAAGGTGTGCCAAGCGTCCAAAAGTACTGGTTTTCTGAAATCTCGGCAAACATTTTTTCACCCAATATTGATGATTCTCTGTGGTAATGATCAGTTCACTAAGTCCACTTGGCTTCCCAATTTTCACTCTTCTAGGTTGAAGCGTTCGTTTCCAGTAAGAGTTTGAATTTTTAGGTTTCACTCTGTTTTCTCCTATATAGATAGATGTGTTGCAAACTCTAAATGAAACACGGTTTCTGCTAGCTCTTTGAAAATTGACAAAATAAAGTAGTTCTAAGTTTTGTCTCTAAGGTTTGTTTCCTCTTGAAGCAGCCCTAAGCAGAGCCTGCCTAAAGACATTTTCATTGGAAAGGTGTGCCAAGCGTCCAAAAGTACTGGTTTTCTGAAATCTCGGCAAACCTTTTTTCACCCAATCTTGATGAGACATTGTGGTAGTGATCAGTTCACTAAGTCCACTTGGCTGCAAAATTTTCACTCTTCTAGGTTGAAGCGTTCGTTTCCAATAAGAGTTTGAATTTTTAGGTTTCACTCTGTTTTTTCCTATATAGATAGATGTGTTGGGAACTCTAAATGAAACACGGTTTGTGCTAGCTCTTTGAAAATTGACAAAATAAAGTAGTTTTAGGTTCTGTCTCTATGGTTTGTTTCCTCTTGAAGCAGCCCTAACTGGAGACTGCCTAAATACACTTTCATTGGAAACGTGTGCCAAGCGTCCAAAAGTACTGGTTTTCTGAAATCACGGCAAACATTTTTTCACCCAATCTGGATGACTCTCTGTGGTAGTGATCAGTTCACTAAGTCAACTTGGCTTCCCAATTTTCACTCTTCTAGGTTGAAGCGTTCGTTTCCAGTAAGAGTTTGAATTTTTAGGTTTCACTCTGTTTTCTCCTATATAGATAGATGTGTTGGGAACTCTAAATGAAACACGGTTTGTGCTAGCTCTTTGAAAATTGACAAAATAAAGTAGTTCTAAGTTCTGTCTCTAAGGTTTGTTTCCTCTTGAAGCAGCCCTAAGCAGAGCCTGCCTAAAGACATTTTCACTGGAAAGGTGTGCCAAGCGTCCAAAAGTACTGGTTTTCTGAAATCTCGGCAAACCTTTTTCACCCAATCTTGATGAGACATTGTGGTAGTGAGCAGTTCACTAAGTCCACTTGGCTGCCCAATTTTCACTCTTCTAGGTTGAAGCGTTCGATTCCAGTAAGAGTTTGAGTTTTTAGGTTTCACTCTGTTTTCTCCTATATAGATAGATGTGTTGGGAACTCTAAATGAAACACGGTTTGTGCTAGCTCTTTGAAAATTGACAAAATAGAGTGGTTTTAGGTTCTGTCTCCATGGTTTGTTTTTTCTTGAAGCAGCCCTAACTAGAGACTGCCTAAGTACACTTTCATTGGAAAGGTGTGCCAAGCGTCCAAAATTACTGGTTTTCTGAAATGTCGGCAAACATTTTTTCACCCAATCTTGATGATTCTCTGTGGTAATGATCAGTTCACTAAGCCCACTTGGCTGCCCAATATTCACTCTTCTAGGTTGAAGCGTTCGTTTCCAATAAGAGTTTGAATTTTTAGGTTTCACTCTGTTTTCTCCTATATAGATAGATGTGTTGGGAACTCTAAATGAAACACGGTTTGTGCTAGCTCTTTGAAAATTGACAAAATAAAGTAATTTTAGGTTCTGTCTCAAAGGTTGTTTCCTCTTGAAGCAGCCCTAAGCAGAGCCTGCCTAAAGACATTTTCATTGGAAAGGTGTGCCAAGCGTCCAAAAGTACTGGTTTTCTGAAATCTCGGCAAACCTTTTTTCACCCAATCTTGATGAGACATTGTGGTAGTGATCAGTTCACTAAGTCCACTTGGCTGCCCAATTTTCACTCTTCTAGGTTGAAGCGTTCGTTTCCAATAAGAGTTTGAATTTTTAGGTTTCACTCTGTTTTTTCCTATATAGATAGATGTGTTGGGAACTCTAAATGAAACACGGTTTGTGCTAGCTCTTTGAAAATTGACAAAATAAAGTAGTTTTAGGTTCTGTCTCTATGGTTTGTTTCCTCTTGAAGCAGCCCTAACTGGAGACTGCCTAAATACACTTTCATTGGAAACGTGTGCCAAGCGTCCAAAAGTACTGGTTTTCTGAAATCACGGCAAACATTTTTTCACCCAATCTGGATGATTCTCTGTGGTAGTGATCAGTTCACTAAGTCAACTTGGCTTCCCAATTTTCACTCTTCTAGGTTGAAGCGTTCGTTTCCAGTAAGAGTTTGAATTTTTAGGTTTCACTCTGTTTTCTCCTATATAGATAGATGTGTTGGGAACTCTAAATGAAACACGGTTTGTGCTAGCTCTTTGAAAATTGACAAAATAAATAGTTCTAAGTTCAGTCTCTAAGGTGTGTTTCCTCTTGAAGCAGCCCTAAGCAGAGACTGCCTAAAGACATTTTCATTGGAAAGGGGTGCCAAGCGTCCAAAAGTACTGGTTTTCTGAAATCTCGGGAAACATTTTTTCACCCAATATTGATGATTCTCTGTGGTAGTGATCAGTTCACTAAGCCCACTTGGCTGCCCAATTTTCACTCTTCTAAGTTGAAGCGTTCGTTTCCAGTAAGAGTTTGAATTTTTAGGTTTCACTGTGTTTTCTCCTATATAGATAGATGTGATTGGAACTCTAAATGAAACACGGTTTGTGCTAGCTCTTTGAAAATTGACAAAATAAAGTAGTTTTAGGTTCTGTCTCTATGGTTTGTTTCCTCTTCAAGCAGCCCTAACTGGAGACTGCCTAAATACACTTTCATTGGAAACGTGTGCCAAGAGTCCAAAAGTACTGGTTTTCTGAAATCTCGGCAAATATATTTTCACCCAAACTGGATGATTCTCTGTGGTAGTGATCAGTTCACTAAGTCCACTTGGCTGCCCAATTTTCACTCTTCTAGGTTGAAGCGTTCGTTTCCAGTAAGAGTTTGAATTTTTAGGTTTCACTCTGTTTTCTCCTATATAGATAGATGTGTTGGGAACTCTAAATGAAACACGGTTTGTGCTAGCTCTTTGAAAATTGACAAAATAAAGTAGTTTTAGGTTCTGTCTCTATGGATTTTTTCCTCTTGAAGCAGCCCTAACTGGAGACTGCCTAAATACACTTTCATTGGAAAGGTGTGGGAAGCGTCCAAAAGTACTGGTTTTCTGAAATCTCGGCAAACATTTTTTCACCCAATCTGGATGATTCTCTGTGGTAGTGATCAGTTCACTAAGCCCACTTGGCTGCCAAATTTTCACTCTTCTAGGTTGAAGCGTGTGTTTCCAGTAAGAGTTTGAATTTTTAGGTTTCACTGTGTTTTCTCCTATATAGATAGATGGGTTGGGAACTCTAAATGAAACACGGCTTGTGCTAGCTCTTTGAAAATTGACAAAATAAAGTAGATTTAGGTTCTGTCTCTATGGTTTGTTTCCTCTTGAAGCAGCCCTAAGCAGAGCCTGCCTAAAGAATTTTCATTGGAAAGGTGTGCCAAGCGTCCAAAGTACTGGTTTTCTGAAATCTCGGCAAACATTTTTTCACCCAATATTGATGATTCTCTGTGGTAATGATCAGTTCACTAAGTCCACTTGGCTTCCCAATTTTCACTCTTCTAGGTTGAAGCGTTCGTTTCCAGTAAGAGTTTGAATTTTTAGGTTTCACTCTGTTTTCTCCTATATAGATAGATGTGTTGCAAACTCTAAATGAAACACGGTTTCTGCTAGCTCTTTGAAAATTGACAAAATAAAGTAGTTCTAAGTTTTGTCTCTAAGGTTTGTTTCCTCTTGAAGCAGCCCTAAGCAGAGCCTGCCTAAAGACATTTTCATTGGAAAGGTGTGCCAAGCGTCCAAAAGTACTGGTTTTCTGAAATCTCGGCAAACCTTTTTTCACCCAATCTTGATGAGACATTGTGGTAGTGATCAGTTCACTAAGTCCACTTGGCTGCCCAATTTTCACTCTTCTAGGTTGAAGCGTTCGTTTCCAATAAGAGTTTGAATTTTTAGGTTTCACTCTGTTTTTTCCTATATAGATAGATGTGTTGGGAACTCTAAATGAAACACGGTTTGTGCTAGCTCTTTGAAAATTGACAAAATAAAGTAGTTTTAGGTTCTGTCTCTATGGTTTGTTTCCTCTTGAAGCAGCCCTAACTGGAGACTGCCTAAATACACTTTCATTGGAAACGTGTGCCAAGCGTCCAAAAGTACTGGTTTTCTGAAATCACGGCAAACATTTTTTCACCCAATCTGGATGATTCTCTGTGGTAGTGATCAGTTCACTAAGTCAACTTGGCTTCCCAATTTTCACTCTTCTAGGTTGAAGCGTTCGTTTCCAGTAAGAGTTTGAATTTTTAGGTTTCACTCTGTTTTCTCCTATATAGATAGATGTGTTGGGAACTCTAAATGAAACACGGTTTGTGCTAGCTCTTTGAAAATTGACAAAATAAATAGTTCTAAGTTCAGTCTCTAAGGTGTGTTTCCTCTTGAAGCAGCCCTAAGCAGAGACTGCCTAAAGACATTTTCATTGGAAAGGGGTGCCAAGCGTCCAAAAGTACTGGTTTTCTGAAATCTCGGGAAACATTTTTTCACCCAATATTGATGATTCTCTGTGGTAGTGATCAGTTCACTAAGCCCACTTGGCTGCCCAATTTTCACTCTTCTAAGTTGAAGCGTTCGTTTCCAGTAAGAGTTTGAATTTTTAGGTTTCACTGTGTTTTCTCCTATATAGATAGATGTGATTGGAACTCTAAATGAAACACGGTTTGTGCTAGCTCTTTGAAAATTGACAAAATAAAGTAGTTTTAGGTTCTGTCTCTATGGTTTGTTTCCTCTTCAAGCAGCCCTAACTGGAGACTGCCTAAATACACTTTCATTGGAAACGTGTGCCAAGAGTCCAAAAGTACTGGTTTTCTGAAATCTCGGCAAATATATTTTCACCCAAACTGGATGATTCTCTGTGGTAGTGATCAGTTCACTAAGTCCACTTGGCTGCCCAATTTTCACTCTTCTAGGTTGAAGCGTTCGTTTCCAGTAAGAGTTTGAATTTTTAGGTTTCACTCTGTTTTCTCCTATATAGATAGATGTGTTGGGAACTCTAAATGAAACACGGTTTGTGCTAGCTCTTTGAAAATTGACAAAATAAAGTAGTTTTAGGTTCTGTCTCTATGGATTTTTTCCTCTTGAAGCAGCCCTAACTGGAGACTGCCTAAATACACTTTCATTGGAAAGGTGTGGGAAGCGTCCAAAAGTACTGGTTTTCTGAAATCTCGGCAAACATTTTTTCACCCAATCTGGATGATTCTCTGTGGTAGTGATCAGTTCACTAAGCCCACTTGGCTGCCAAATTTTCACTCTTCTAGGTTGAAGCGTGTGTTTCCAGTAAGAGTTTGAATTTTTAGGTTTCACTGTGTTTTCTCCTATATAGATAGATGGGTTGGGAACTCTAAATGAAACACGGCTTGTGCTAGCTCTTTGAAAATTGACAAAATAAAGTAGATTTAGGTTCTGTCTCTATGGTTTGTTTCCTCTTGAAGCAGCCCTAAGCAGAGCCTGCCTAAAGAATTTTCATTGGAAAGGTGTGCCAAGCGTCCAAAGTACTGGTTTTCTGAAATCTCGGCAAACATTTTTTCACCCAATATTGATGATTCTCTGTGGTAATGATCAGTTCACTAAGTCCACTTGGCTTCCCAATTTTCACTCTTCTAGGTTGAAGCGTTCGTTTCCAGTAAGAGTTTGAATTTTTAGGTTTCACTCTGTTTTCTCCTATATAGATAGATGTGTTGCAAACTCTAAATGAAACACGGTTTCTGCCAGCTCTTTGAAAATTGACAAAATAAAGTAGTTCTAAGTTTTGTCTCTAAGGTTTGTTTCCTCTTGAAGAAGCCCTAAGCAGAGCCTGCCTAAAGACATTTTCATTGGAAAGGTGTGCCAAGCGTCCAAAAGTACTGGTTTTCTGAAATCTCGGCAAACCTTTTTTCACCCAATCTTGATGAGACATTGTGGTAGTGATCAGTTCACTAAGTCCACTTGGCTGCCCAATTTTCACTCTTCTAGGTTGAAGCGTTCGTTTCCAATAAGAGTTTGAATTTTTAGGTTTCACTCTGTTTTTTCCTATATAAATAGATGTGTTGGGAACTCTAAATGAAACACGGTTTGTGCTAGCTCTTTGAAAATTGACAAAATAAAGTAGTTTTAGGTTCTTTCTCTATGGTTTGTTTCCTCTTCAAGCAGCCCTAACTGGAGACTGCCTAAATACACTTTCATTGGAAACGTGTGCCAAGAGTCCAAAAGTACTGGTTTTCTGAAATCTCGGCAAATATATTTTCACCCAAACTGGATGAATTCTCTGTGGTAGTGATCAGTTCACTAAGTCAACTTGGCTGCCCAATTTTCACTCTTCTAGGTTGAAGCGTTCGTTTCCAATAAGAGTTTGAATTTTTAGGTTTCACTCTGTTTTTTCCTATATAGATAGATGTGTTGGGAACTCTAAATGAAACACGGTTTGTGCTAGCTCTTTGAAAATTGACAAAATAAAGTAGTTTTAGGTTCTGTCTCTATGGTTTGTTTCCTCTTGAAGCAGCCCTAACTGGAGACTGCCTAAAATACACTTTCATTGGAAACGTGTGCCAAGCGTCCAAAAGTACTGGTTTTCTGAAATCACGGCAAACATTTTTTCACCCAATCTGGATGATTCTCTATGGTAGTGATCAGTTCACTAAGTCAACTTGGCTTCCCAATTTTCACTCTTCTAGGTTGAAGCGTTCGTTTCCAGTGAGAGTTTGAATTTTTAGTTTTCACTCTGTTTTCTCCTATATAGATAGATGTGTTGGGAACTCTAAATGAAACACGGTTTGTGCTAGCTCTTTGAAAATTGACAAAATAAAATAGTTCTAAGTTCTGTCTCTAAGGTGTGTTACCTCTTGAAGCAGCCCTAAGCAGAGACTGCCTAAAGACATTTTCATTGGAAAGGGGTGCCATGCGTCCAAAAGTACTGGTTTTCTGAAATCTCGGCAAACATTTTTTCACCCAATATTGATGATTCTCTGTGGTAGTGAAGAGTTCACTAAGCCCACTTGGCTGCCCAATTTTCACTCTTCTAAGTTGAAGCGTTCGTTTCCAGTAAGAGTTTGAATTTTTAGGTTTCACTGTGTTTTCTCCTATATAGATAGATGTGATTGGAACTTTAAATGAAACACGGTTTGTGCTAGCTCTTTGAAAATTGACAAAATAAAGTAGTTTTAGGTTCTGTCTCTATGGTTTGTTTCCTCTTCAAGCAGCCCTAACTGGAGACTGCCTAAATACACTTTCATTGGAAACGTGTGCCAAGAGTCCAAAAGTACTGGTTTTCTGAAATCTCGGCAAATATATTTTCACCCAAACTGGATGATTCTCTGTGGTAGTGATCAGTTCACTAAGTCCACTTGGCTGCCCAATTTTCACTCTTCTAGGTTGAAGCGTTCGTTTCCAGTAAGAGTTTTAATTTTTAGGTTTCACTCTGTTTTCTCCTATATAGATAGATGTGTTGGGAACTCTAAATGAAACACGGTTTGTGCTAGCTCCTTGAAAATTGACAAAATAAAGTAGTTTTAGGTTCTGTCTCTATGGTTTGTTTCCTCTTGAAGCAGCCCTAACTGGAGACTGCCTAAATACACTTTCATTGGAAAGGTGTGGGAAGCGTCCAAAAGTACTGGTTTTCTGAAATCTCGGCAAACATTTTTTCACCCAATCTGGATTATTCTCTGTGGTAGTGATCAGTTCACTAAGCCCACTTGGCTGCCAAATTTTCACTCTTCTAGGTTGAAGCGTGTGTTTCCAGTAAGAGTTTGAATTTTTAGGTTTCACTGTGTTTTCTCCTATATAGATAGATGGGTTGGGAACTCTAAATGAAACACGGCTTGTGCTAGCTCTTTGAAAATTGACAAAATAAAGTAGATTTAGGTTCTGTCTCTATGGTTTGTTTCCTCTTGAAGCAGCCCTAAGCAGAGCCTGCCTAAAGAATTTTCATTGGAAAGGTGTGCCAAGCGTCCAAAAGTACTGGTTTTCTGAAATCTCGGCAAACATATTTTCACCCAATATTGATGATTCTCTGTGGTAATGATCAGTTCACTAAGTCCACTTGGCTTCCCAATTTTCACTCTTCTAGGTTGAAGCGTTCGTTTCCAGTAAGAGTTTGAATTTTTAGGTTTCACTCTGTTTTCTCCTATATAGATAGATGTGTTGCAAACTCTAAATGAAACACGGTTTCTGCTAGCTCTTTGAAAATTGACAAAATAAAGTTGTTCTAAGTTTTGTCTCTAAGGTTTGTTTCCTCTTGAAGCAGCCCTAAGCAGAGCCTGCCTAAAGACATTTTCATTGGAAAGGTGTGCCAAGCGTCCAAAAGTACTGGTTTTCTGAAATCTCGGCAAACCTTTTTTCACCCAATCTTGATGAGACATTGTGGTAGTGATCAGTTCACTAAGTCCACTTGGCTGCCCAATTTTCACTCTTCTAGGTTGAAGCGTTCGTTTCCAATCAGAGTTTGAATTTTTAGGTTTCACTCTGTTTTTTCCTATATAGATAGATGTGTTGGGAACTCTAAATGAAACACGGTTTGTGCTAGCTCTTTGAAAATTGACAAAATAAAGTAGTTTTAGGTTCTGTCTCTATGGTTTGTTTCCTCTTGAAGCAGCCCTAACTGGAGACTGCCTAAATACACTTTCATTGGAAACGTGTGCCAAGCGTCCAAAAGTACTGGTTTTCTGAAATCACGGCAAACATTTTTTCACCCAATCTGGATGACTCTCTGTGGTAGTGATCAGTTCACTAAGTCAACTTGGCTTCCCAATTTTCACTCTTCTAGGTTGAAGCGTTCGTTTCCAGTAAGAGTTTGAATTTTTAGGTTTCACTCTGTTTTCTCCTATATAGATAGATGTGTTGGGAACTCTAAATGAAACACGGTTTGTGCTAGCTCTTTGAAAATTGACAAAATAAAGTAGTTCTAAGTTCTGTCTCTAAGGTTTGTTTCCTCTTGAAGCAGCCCTAAGCAGAGCCTGCCTAAAGACATTTTCACTGGAAAGGTGTGCCAAGCGTCCAAAAGTACTGGTTTTCTGAAATCTCGGCAAACCTTTTTCACCCAATATTGATGAGACATTGTGGTAGTGAGCAGTTCACTAAGTCCACTTGGCTGCCCAATTTTCACTCTTCTAGGTTGAAGCGTTCGATTCCAGCAAGAGTTTGAGTTTTTAGGTTTCACTCTGTTTTCTCCTATATAGATAGATGTGTTGGGAACTCTAAATGAAACACGGTTTGTGCTAGCTCTTTGAAAATTGACAATATAGAGTGGTTTTAGGTTCTGTCTCCATGGTTTGTTTTTTCTTGAAGCAGCCCTAACTAGAGACTGCCTAAGTACACTTTCATTGGAAAGGTGTGCCAAGCGTCCAAAATTACTGGTTTTCTGAAATGTCGGCAAACATTTTTTCACCCAATCTTGATGATTCTCTGTGGTAATGATCAGTTCACTAAGCCCACTTGGCTGCCCAATATTCACTCTTCTAGGTTGAAGCGTTCGTTTCCAATAAGAGTTTGAATTTTTAGTTTTCACTCTGTTTTCTCCTATATAGATAGATGTGTTGGGAACTCTAAATGAAACACGGTTTGTGCTAGCTCTTTGAAAATTGACAAAATAAAGTAGTTCTAAGTTCTGTCTCTAAGGTTTGTTTCCTCTTGAAGCAGCCCTAAGCAGAGCCTGCCTAAAGACATTTTCACTGGAAAGGTGTGCCAAGCGTCCAAAAGTACTGGTTTTCTGAAATCTCGGCAAACCTTTTTCACCCAATATTGATGAGACATTGTGGTAGTGAGCAGTTCACTAAGTCCACTTGGCTGCCCAATTTTCACTCTTCTAGGTTGAAGCGTTCGATTCCAGCAAGAGTTTGAGTTTTTAGGTTTCACTCTGTTTTCTCCTATATAGATAGATGTGTTGGGAACTCTAAATGAAACACGGTTTGTGCTAGCTCTTTGAAAATTGACAATATAGAGTGGTTTTAGGTTCTGTCTCCATGGTTTGTTTTTTCTTGAAGCAGCCCTAACTAGAGACTGCCTAAGTACACTTTCATTGGAAAGGTGTGCCAAGCGTCCAAAATTACTGGTTTTCTGAAATGTCGGCAAACATTTTTTCACCCAATCTTGATGATTCTCTGTGGTAATGATCAGTTCACTAAGCCCACTTGGCTGCCCAATATTCACTCTTCTAGGTTGAAGCGTTCGTTTCCAATAAGAGTTTGAATTTTTAGTTTTCACTCTGTTTTCTCCTATATAGATAGATGTGTTGGGAACTCTAAATGAAACACGGTTTGTGCTAGCTCTTTGAAAATTGACAAAATAAAGTAATTTTAGGTTCTGTCTCAAAGGTTGTTTCCTCTTGAAGCAGCCCTAAGCAGAGCCTGCCTAAAGACATTTTCATTGGAAAGGTGTGCCAAGCGTCCAAAAGTACTGGTTTTCTGAAATCTCGGCAAACCTTTTTTCACCCAATCTTGATGAGACATTGTGGTAGTGATCAGTTCACTAAGTCCACTTGGCTGCCCAATTTTCACTCTTCTAGGTTGAAGCGTTCGTTTCCAATAAGAGTTTGAATTTTTAGGTTTCACTCTGTTTTTTCCTATATAGATAGATGTGTTGGGAACTCTAAATGAAACACGGTTTGTGCTAGCTCTTTGAAAATTGACAAAATAAAGTAGTTTTAGGTTCTGTCTCTATGGTTTGTTTCCTCTTGAAGCAGCCCTAACTGGAGACTGCCTAAATACACTTTCATTGGAAACGTGTGCCAAGCATCCAAAAGTACTGGTTTTCTGAAATCACGGCAAACATTTTTTCACCCAATCTGGATGATTCTCTGTGGTAGTGATCAGTTCACTAAGTCAACTTGGCTTCCCAATTTTCACTCTTCTAGGTTGAAGCGTTCGTTTCCAGTAAGAGTTTGAATTTTTAGGTTTCACTCTGTTTTCTCCTATATAGATAGATGTGTTGGGAACTCTAAATGAAACACGGTTTGTGCTAGCTCTTTGAAAATTGACAAAATAAATAGTTCTAAGTTCTGTCTCTAAGGTGTGTTTCCTCTTGAAGCAGCCCTAAGCAGAGACTGCCTAAAGACATTTTCATTGGAAAGGGGTGCCAAGCGTCCAAAAGTACTGGTTTTCTGAAATCTCGGGAAACATTTTTTCACCCAATATTGATGATTCTCTGTGGTAGTGATCAGTTCACTAAGCCCACTTGGCTGCCCAATTTTCACTCTTCTAAGTTGAAGCGTTCGTTTCCAGTAAGAATTTGAATTTTTAGGTTTCACTGTGTTTTCTCCTATATAGATAGATGTGATTGGAACTCTAAATGAAACACGGTTTGTGCTAGCTCTTTGAAAATTGACAAAATAAAGTAGTTTTAGGTTCTGTCTCTATGGTTTGTTTCCTCTTCAAGCAGCCCTAACTGGAGACTGCCTAAATACACTTTCATTGGAAACGTGTGCCAAGAGTCCAAAAGTACTGGTTTTCTGAAATCTCGGCAAATATATTTTCACCCAAACTGGATGATTCTCTGTGGTAGTGATCAGTTCACTAAGTCCACTTGGCTGCCCAATTTTCACTCTTCTAGGTTGAAGCGTTCGTTTCCAGTAAGAGTTTGAATTTTTAGGTTTCACTCTGTTTTCTCCTATATAGATAGATGTGTTGGGAACTCTAAATGAAACACGGTTTGTGCTAGCTCTTTGAAAATTGACAAAATAAAGTAGTTTTAGGTTCTGTCTCTATGGATTTTTTCCTCTTGAAGCAGCCCTAACTGGAGACTGCCTAAATACACTTTCATTGGAAAGGTGTGGGAAGCGTCCAAAAGTACTGGTTTTCTGAAATCTCGGCAAACATTTTTTCACCCAATCTGGATGATTCTCTGTGGTAGTGATCAGTTCACTAAGCCCACTTGGCTGCCAAATTTTCACTCTTCTAGGTTGAAGCGTGTGTTTCCAGTAAGAGTTTGAATTTTTAGGTTTCACTGTGTTTTCTCCTATATAGATAGATGGGTTGGGAACTCTAAATGAAACACGGCTTGTGCTAGCTCTTTGAAAATTGACAAAATAAAGTAGATTTAGGTTCTGTCTCTATGGTTTGTTTCCTCTTGAAGCAGCCCTAAGCAGAGCCTGCCTAAAGAATTTTCATTGGAAAGGTGTGCCAAGCGTCCAAAGTACTGGTTTTCTGAAATCTCGGCAAACATTTTTTCACCCAATATTGATGATTCTCTGTGGTAATGATCAGTTCACTAAGTCCACTTGGCTTCCCAATTTTCACTCTTCTAGGTTGAAGCGTTCGTTTCCAGTAAGAGTTTGAATTTTTAGGTTTCACTCTGTTTTCTCCTATATAGATAGATGTGTTGCAAACTCTAAATGAAACACGGTTTCTGCTAGCTCTTTGAAAATTGACAAAATAAAGTAGTTCTAAGTTTTGTCTCTAAGGTTTGTTTCCTCTTGAAGAAGCCCTAAGCAGAGCCTGCCTAAAGACATTTTCATTGGAAAGGTGTGCCAAGCGTCCAAAAGTACTGGTTTTCTGAAATCTCGGCAAACCTTTTTTCACCCAATCTTGATGAGACATTGTGGTAGTGATCAGTTCACTAAGTCCACTTGGCTGCCCAATTTTCACTCTTCTAGGTTGAAGCGTTCGTTTCCAATAAGAGTTTGAATTTTTATTTTTCACTCTGTTTTTTCCTATATAAATAGATGTGTTGGGAACTCTAAATGAAACACGGTTTGTGCTAGCTCTTTGAAAATTGACAAAATAAAGTAGTTTTAGGTTCTGTCTCTATGGTTTGTTTCCTCTTCAAGCAGCCCTAACTGGAGACTGCCTAAATACACTTTCATTGGAAACGTGTGCCAAGAGTCCAAAAGTACTGGTTTTCTGAAATCTCGGCAAATATATTTTCACCCAAACTGGATGATTCTCTGTGGTAGTGATCAGTTCACTAAGTCCACTTGGCTGCCCAATTTTCACTCTTCTAGGTTGAAGCGTTCGTTTCCAATAAGAGTTTGAATTTTTAGGTTTCACTCTGTTTTCTCCTATATAGATAGATGTGTTGGGAACTCTAAATGAAACACGGTTTGTGCTAGCTCTTTGAAAATTGACAAAATAAAGTAGTTTTAGGTTCTGTCTCTATGGTTTGTTTCCTCTTGAAGCAGCCCTAACTGGAGACTGCCTAAATACACTTTCATTGGAAAGGTGTGGGAAGCGTCCAAAAGTACTGGTTTTCTGAAATCTCGGCAAACATTTTTTCACCCAATCTGGATGATTCTCTGTGGTAGTGATCAGTTCACTAAGCCCACTTGGCTGCCAAATTTTCACTCTTCTAGGTTGAAGCGTGTGTTTCCAGTAAGAGTTTGAATTTTTAGGTTTCACTGTGTTTTCTCCTATATAGATAGATGGGTTGGGAACTCTAAATGAAACACGGCTTGTGCTAGCTCTTTGAAAATTGACAAAATAAAGTAGATTTAGGTTCTGTCTCTATGGTTTGTTTCCTCTTGAAGCAGCCCTAAGCAGAGCCTGCCTAAAGAATTTTCATTGGAAAGGTGTGCCAAGCGTCCAAAAGTACTGGTTTTCTGAAATCTCGGCAAACATTTTTTCACCCAATATTGATGATTCTCTGTGGTAATGATCAGTTCACTAAGTCCACTTGGCTTCCAAATTTTCACTCTTCTAGGTTGAAGCGTTCGTTTCCAGTAAGAGTTTGAATTTTTAGGTTTCACTCTGTTTTCTCCTATATAGATAGATGTGTTGCAAACTCTAAATGAAACACGGTTTCTGCTAGCTCTTTGAAAATTGACAAAATAAAGTAGTTCTAAGTTTTGTCTCTAAGGTTTGTTTCCTCTTGAAGAAGCCCTAAGCAGAGCCTGCCTAAAGACATTTTCATTGGAAAGGTGTGCCAAGCGTCCAAAAGTACTGGTTTTCTGAAATCTCGGCAAACCTTTTTTCACCCAATCTTGATGAGACATTGTGGTAGTGATCAGTTCACTAAGTCCACTTGGCTGCCCAATTTTCACTCTTCTAGGTTGAAGCGTTCGTTTCCAATAAGAGTTTGAATTTTTAGGTTTCACTCTGTTTTTTCCTATATAGATAGATGTGTTGGGAACTCTAAATGAAACACGGTTTGTGCTAGCTCTTTGAAAATTGACAAAATAAAGTAGTTTTAGGTTCTGTCTCTATGGTTTGTTTCCTCTTGAAGCAGCCCTAACTGGAGACTGCCTAAATACACTTTCATTGGAAACGTGTGCCAAGCGTCCAAAAGTACTGGTTTTCTGAAATCACGGCAAACATTTTTTCACCCAATCTGGATGATTCTCTGTGGTCGTGATCAGTTCACTAAGTCAACTTGGCTTCCCAATTTTCACTCTTCTAGGTTGAAGCGTTCGTTTCCAGTAATGTTTGAATTTTTAGGTTTCACTCTGTTTTCTCCTATATAGATAGATGTGTTGGGAACTCTAAATGAAACACGGTTTGTGCTAGCTCTTTGAAAATTGACAAAATAAAGTAGTTCTAAGTTCTGTCTCTAAGGTTTGTTTCCTCTTGAAGCAGCCCTAAGCAGAGCCTGCCTAAAGACATTTTCACTGGAAAGGTGTGCCAAGCGTCCAAAAGTACTGGTTTTCTGAAATCTCGGCAAACCTTTTTCACCCAATCTTGATGAGACATTGTGGTAGTGAGCAGTTCACTAAGTCCACTTGGCTGCCCAATTTTCACTCTTCTAGGTTGAAGCGTTCGATTCCAGTAAGAGTTTGAGTTTTTAGGTTTCACTCTGTTTTCTCCTATATAGATAGATGTGTTGGGAACTCTAAATGAAACACGGTTTGTGCTAGCTCTTTGAAAATTGACAAAATAGAGTGGTTTTAGGTTCTGTCTCCATGGTTTGTTTTTTCTTGAAGCAGCCCTAACTAGAGACTGCCTAAGTACACTTTCATTGGAAAGGTGTGCCAAGCGTCCAAAATTACTGGTTTTCTGAAATGTCGGCAAACATTTTTTCACCCAATCTTGATGATTCTCTGTGGTAATGATCACTTCACTAAGCCCCCTTGGCTGCCCAATATTCACTCTTCTAGGTTGAAGCGTTCGTTTCCAATAAGAGTTTGAATTTTTAGGTTTCACTCTGTTTTCTCCTATATAGATAGATGTGTTGGGAACTCTAAATGAAACACGGTTTGTGCTAGCTCTTTGAAAATTGACAAAATAAAGTAATTTTAGGTTCTGTCTCAAAGGTTGTTTCCTCTTGAAGCAGCCCTAAGCAGAGCCTGCCTAAAGACATTTTCATTGGAAAGGTGTGCCAAGCGTCCAAAAGTACTGGTTTTCTGAAATCTCGGCAAACCTTTTTTCACCCAATCTTGATGAGACATTGTGGTAGTGATCAGTTCACTAAGTCCACTTGGCTGCCCAATTTTCACTCTTCTAGGTTGAAGCGTTCGTTTCCAATAAGAGTTTGAATTTTTAGGTTTCACTCTGTTTTTTCCTATATAGATAGATGTGTTGGGAACTCTAAATGAAACACGGTTTGTGCTAGCTCTTTGAAAATTGACAAAATAAAGTAGTTTTAGGTTCTGTCTCTATGGTTTGTTTCCTCTTGAAGCAGCCCTAACTGGAGACTGCCTAAATACACTTTCATTGGAAACGTGTGCCAAGCGTCCAAAAGTACTGGTTTTCTGAAATCACGGCAAACATTTTTTCACCCAATCTGGATGATTCTCTGTGGTAGTGATCAGTTCACTAAGTCAACTTGGCTTCCCAATTTACACTCTTCTAGGTTGAAGCGTTCGTTTCCAGTAAGAGTTTGAATTTTTAGGTTTCACTCTGTTTTCTCCTATATAGATAGATGTGTTGGGAACTCTAAATGAAACACGGTTTGTGCTAGCTCTTTGAAAATTGACAAAATAAATAGTTCTAAGTTCTGTCTCTAAGGTGTGTTTCCTCTTGAAGCAGCCCTAAGCAGAGACTGCCTAAAGACATTTTCATTGGAAAGGGGTGCCAAGCGTCCAAAAGTACTGGTTTTCTGAAATCTCGGCAAACATTTTTTCACCCAATATTGATGATTCTCTGTGGTAGTGACCAGTTCACTAAGCCCACTTGGCTGCCCATTTTCACTCTTCTAAGTTGAAGCGTTCGTTTCCAGTAAGAGTTTGAATTTTTAGGTTTCACTGTGTTTTCTCCTATATAGATAGATGTGACTGGAACTCTAAATGAAACACGGTTTGTGCTAGCTCTTTGAAAATTGACAAAATAAAGTAGTTTTAGGTTCTGTCTCTATGGTTTGTTTCCTCTTCAAGCAGCCCTAACTGGAGACTGCCTAAATACACTTTCATTGGAAACGTGTGCCAAGAGTCCAAAAGTACTGGTTTTCTGAAATCTCGGCAAATATATTTTCACCCAAACTGGATGATTCTCTGTGGTAGTGATCAGTTCACTAAGTCCACTTGGCTGCCCAATTTTCACTCTTCTAGGTTGAAGCGTTCGTTTCCAGTAAGAGTTTGAATTTTTAGGTTTCACTCTGTTTTCTCCTATATAGATAGATGGGTTGGGAACTCTAAATGAAACACGGTTTGTGCTAGCTCTTTGAAAATTGACAAAATAAAGTAGTTTTAGGTTCTGTCTCTATGGTTTGTTTCCTCTTGAAGCAGCCCTAACTGGAGACTGCCTAAATACACTTTCATTGGAAAGGTGTGGGAAGCGTCCAAAAGTACTGGTTTTCTGAAATCTCGGCAAACATTTTTTCACCCAATCTGGATGATTCTCTGTGGTAGTGATCAGTTCACTAAGCCCACTTGGCTGCCAAATTTTCACTCTTCTAGGTTGAAGCGTGTGTTTCCAGTAAGAGTTTGAATTTTTAGGTTTCACTGTGTTTTCTCCTATATAGATAGATGGGTTGGGAACTCTAAATGAAACACGGCTTGTGCTAGCTCTTTGAAAATTGACAAAATAAAGTAGATTTAGGTTCTGTCTCTATGGTTTGTTTCCTCTTGAAGCAGCCCTAAGCAGAGCCTGCCTAAAGAATTTTCATTGGAAAGGTGTGCCAAGCGTCCAAAAGTACTGGTTTTCTGAAATCTCGGCAAACATTTTTTAACCCAATATTGATGATTCTCTGTGGTAATGATGAGTTCACTAAGTCCACTTGGCTTCCCAATTTTCACTCTTCTAGGTTGAAGCGTTCGTTTCCAGTAAGAGTTTGAATTTTTAGGTTTCACTCTGTTTTTTCCTATATAGATAGATGTGTTGGGAACTCTAAATGAAACACGGTTTGTGCTAGCTCTTTGAAAATTGACAAAATAAAGTAGTTTTAGGTTCTGTCTCTATGGTTTGTTTCCTCTTGAAGCAGCCCTAACTGGAGACTGCCTAAATACACTTTCATTGGAAACGTGTGCCAAGCGTCCAAAAGTACTGGTTTTCTGAAATCACGGCAAACATTTTTTCACCCAATCTGGATGATTCTCTGTGGTAGTGATCAGTTCACTAAGTCAACTTGGCTTCCCAATTTTCACTCTTCTAGGTTGAAGCGTTCGTTTCCAGTAAGAGTTTGAATTTTTAGGTTTCACTCTGTTTTCTCCTATATAGATAGATGTGTTGGGAACTCTAAATGAAACACGGTTTGTGCTAGCTCTTTGAAAATTGACAAAATAAAGTAGTTCTAAGTTCTGTCTCTAAGGTTTGTTTCCTCTTGAAGCAGCCCTAAGCAGAGCCTGCCTAAAGACATTTTCACTGGAAAGGTGTGCCAAGCGTCCAAAAGTACTGGTTTTCTGAAATCTCGGCAAACCTTTTTCACCCAATCTGGATGAGACATTGTGGTAGTGAGCAGTTCACTAAGTCCACTTGGCTGCCCAATTTTCACTCTTCTAGGTTGAAGCGTTCGATTCCAGTAAGAGTTTGAGTTTTTAGGTTTCACTCTGTTTTCTCCTATATAGATAGATGTGTTGGGAACTCTAAATGAAACACGGTTTGTGCTAGCTCTTTGAAAATTGACAAAATAAATAGTTCTAAGTTCTGTCTCTAAGGTTTGTTTCCTCTTGAAGCAGCCCTAAGCAGAGACTGCCTAAAGACATTTTCATTGGAAAGGGGTGCCAAGCGTCCAAAAGTACTGGTTTTCTGAAATCTCGGCAAACATTTTTTCACCCAATATTGATGATTCTCTGTGGTAGTGATCAGTTCACTAAGCCCACTTGGCTGCCAAATTTTCACTCTTCTAGGTTGAAGCGTGTGTTTCCAGTAAGACTTTGAATTTTTAGGTTTCACTGTGTTTTCTCCTATATAGATAGATGGGTTGGGAACTCTAAATGAAACACGGCTTGTGCTAGCTCTTTGAAAATTGACAAAATAAAGTAGATTTAGGTTCTGTCTCTATGGTTTGTTTCCTCTTGAAGCAGCCCTAAGCAGAGCCTGCCTAAAGAATTTTCATTGGAAAGGTGTGCCAAGCGTCCAAAAGTACTGGTTTTCTGAAATCTCGGCAAACATTTTTTCACCCAATATTGATGATTCTCTGTGGTAATGATCAGTTCACTAAGTCCACTTGGCTGCCCAATTTTCACTCTTCTAGGTTGAAGCGTTCGATTCCAGTAAGAGTTTGAGTTTTTAGGTTTCACTCTGTTTTCTCCTATATAGATAGATGTGTTGGGAACTCTAAATGAAACACGGTTTGTGCTAGCTCTTTGAAAATTGACAAAATAGAGTGGTTTTAGGTTCTGTCTCCATGGTTTGTTTTTTCTTGAAGCAGCCCTAACTAGAGACTGCCTAAGTACACTTTCATTGGAAAGGTGTGCCAAGCGTCCAAAAGCACTGGTTTTCTGAAATGTCGGCAAACATTTTTTCACCCAATCTTGATGATTCTCTGTGGTAATGATCAGTTCACTAAGCCCACTTGGCTGCCCAATATTCACTCTTCTAGGTTGAAGCGTTCGTTTCCAATAAGAGTTTGAATTTTTAGGTTTCACTCTGTTTTCTCCTATATAGATAGATGTGTTGGGAACTCTAAATGAAACACGGTTTGTGCTAGCTCTTTGAAAATTGACAAAATAAAGTAGTTCTAAGTTCTGTCTCAAAGGTTGTTTCCTCTTGAAGCAGCCCTAAGCAGAGCCTGCCTAAAGACATTTTCATTGGAAAGGTGTGCCAAGCGTCCAAAAGTACTGGTTTTCTGAAATCTCGGCAAACCTTTTTTCACCCAATCTTGATGAGACATTGTGGTAGTGATCAGTTCACTAAGTCCACTTGGCTGCCCAATTTTCACTCTTCTAGGTTGAAGCGTTCGTTTCCAATAAGAGTTTGAATTTTTAGGTTTCACTCTGTTTTTTCCTATATAGATAGATGTGTTGGGAACTCTAAATGAAACACGGTTTGTGCTAGCTCTTTGAAAATTGACAAAATAAAGTAGTTTTAGGTTCTGTCTCTATGGTTTGTTTCCTCTTGAAGCAGCCCTAACTGGAGACTGCCTAAATACACTTTCATTGGAAACGTGTGCCAAGCGTCCAAAAGTACTGGTTTTCTGAAATCACGGCAAACATTTTTTCACCCAATCTGGATGATTCTCTGTGGTAGTGATCAGTTCACTAAGTCAACTTGGCTTCCCAATTTTCACTCTTCTAGGTTGAAGCGTTCGTTTCCAGTAAGAGTTTGAATTTTTAGGTTTCACTCTGTTTTCTCCTATATAGATAGATGTGTTGGGAACTCTAAATGAAACACGGTTTGTGCTAGCTCTTTGAAAATTGACAAAATAAATAGTTCTAAGTTCTGTCTCTAAGGTGTGTTTCCTCTTGAAGCAGCCCTAAGCAGAGACTGCCTAAAGACATTTTCATTGGAAAGGGGTGCCAAGCGTCCAAAAGTACTGGTTTTCTGAAATCTCGGCAAACATTTTTTCACCCAATATTGATGATTCTCTGTGGTAGTGACCAGTTCACTAAGCCCACTTGGCTGCCCAATTTTCACTCTTCTAAGTTGAAGCGTTCGTTTCCAGTAAGAGTTTGAATTTTTAGGTTTCACTGTGTTTTCTCCTATATAGATAGATGTGATTGGAACTCTAAATGAAACACGGTTTGTGCTAGCTCTTTGAAAATTGACAAAATAAAGTAGTTTTAGGTTCTGTCTCTATGGTTTGTTTCCTCTTCAAGCAGCCCTAACTGGAGACTGCCTAAATACACTTTCATTGGAAACGTGTGCCAAGAGTCCAAAAGTACTGGTTTTCTGAAATCTCGGCAAATATATTTTCACCCAAACTGGATGATTCTCTGTGGTAGTGATCAGTTCACTAAGTCCACTTGGCTGCCCAATTTTCACTCTTCTAGGTTGAAGCGTTCGTTTCCAGTAAGAGTTTGAATTTTTAGGTTTCACTCTGTTTTCTCCTATATAGATAGATGTGTTGGGAACTCTAAATGAAACACGGTTTGTGCTAGCTCTTTGAAAATTGACAAAATAAAGTAGTTTTAGGTTCTGTCTCTATGGTTTGTTTCCTCTTGAAGCAGCCCTAACTGGAGACTGCCTAAATACACTTTCATTGGAAAGGTGTGGGAAGCGTCCAAAAGTACTGGTTTTCTGATCTCGGCAAACATTTTTTCACCCAATCTGGATGATTCTCTGTGGTAGTGATCAGTTCACTAAGTCCACTTGGCTGCCCAATTTTCACTCTTCTAGGTTGAAGCGTTCGTTTCCAGTAAGAGTTTGAATTTTTAGGTTTCTCTCTGTTTTCTCCTATATAGATAGATGTGTTGGGAACTCTAAATGAAACACGGTTTGTGCTAGCTCTTTGAAAATTGACAAAATAGAGTGGTTTTAGGTTCTGTCTCCATGGTTTGTTTTTTCTTGAAGCAGCCCTAACTAGAGACTGCCTAAGTACACTTTCATTGGAAAGGTGTGCCAAGCGTCCAAAAGCACTGGTTTTCTGAAATTTCGGCAAACATTTTTTCACCCAATCTTGATGATTCTCTGTGGTAATGATCAGTTCACTAAGCCCACTTGGCTGCCCAATATTCAGTCTTCTAGGTTGAAGCGTTCGTTTCCAATAAGAGTTTGAATTTTTAGGTTTCACTCTGTTTTCTCCTATATAGATAGATGTGTTGGGAACTCTAAATGAAACACGGTTTGTGCTAGCTCTTTGAAAATTGACAAAATAAAGTAGTTTTAGGTTCTGTCTCAAAGGTTGTTTCCTCTTGAAGCAGCCCTAAGCAGAGCCTGCCTAAAGACATTTTCATTGGAAAGGTGTGCCAAGCGTCCAAAAGTACTGGATTTCTGAAATCTCGGCAAACCTTTTTTCACCCAATCTTGATGAGACATTGTGGTAGTGATCAGTTCACTAAGTCCACTTGGCTGCCCAATTTTCACTCTTCTAGGTTGAAGCGTTCGTTTCCAATAAGAGTTTGAATTTTTAGGTTTCACTCTGTTTTTTCCTATATAGATAGATGTGTTGGGAACTCTAAATGAAACACGGTTTGTGCTAGCTCTTTGAAAATTGACAAAATAAAGTAGTTTTAGGTTCTGTCTCTATGGTTTGTTTCCTCTTGAAGCAGCCCTAACTGGAGACTGCCTAAATACACTTTCATTGGAAACGTGTGCCAAGCGTCCAAAAGTACTGGTTTTCTGAAATCACGGCAAACATTTTTTCACCCAATCTGGATGATTCTCTGTGGTAGTGATCAGTTCACTAAGTCATCTTGGCTTCCCAATTTTCACTCTTCTAGGTTGAAGCGTTCGTTTCCAGTAAGAGTTTGAATTTTTAGGTTTCACTCTGTTTTCTCCTATATAGATAGATGTGTTGGGAACTCTAAATGAAACACGGTTTGTGCTAGCTCTTTGAAAATTGACAAAATAAATAGTTCTAAGTTCTGTCTCTAAGGTGTGTTTCCTCTTGAAGCAGCCCTAAGCAGAGACTGCCTAAAGACATTTTCATTGGAAAGGGGTGCCAAGCGTCCAAAAGTACTGGTTTTCTGAAATCTCGGCAAACATTTTTTCACCCAATATTGATGATTCTCTGTGGTAGTGACCAGTTCACTAAGCCCACTTGGCTGCCCAATTTTCACTCTTCTAAGTTGAAGCGTTCGTTTCCAGTAAGAGTTTGAATTTTTAGGTTTCACTGTGTTTTCTCCTATATAGATAGATGTGATTGGAACTCTAAATGAAACACGGTTTGTGCTAGCTCTTTGAAAATTGACAAAATAAAGTAGTTTTAGGTTCTGTCTCTATGGTTTGTTTCCTCTTCAAGCAGCCCTAACTGGAGACTGCCTAAATACACTTTCATTGGAAACGTGTGCCAAGAGTCCAAAAGTACTGGTTTTCTGAAATCTCGGCAAATATATTTTCACCCAAACTGGATGATTCTCTGTGGTAGTGATCAGTTCACTAAGTCCACTTGGCTGCCCAATTTTCACTCTTCTAGGTTGAAGCGTTCGTTTCCAGTAAGAGTTTGAATTTTTAGGTTTCACTCTGTTTTCTCCTATATAGATAGATGTGTTGGGAACTCTAAATGAAACACGGTTTGTGCTAGCTCTTTGAAAATTGACAAAATAAAGTAGTTTTAGGTTCTATCTCTATGGTTTGTTTCCTCTTGAAGCAGCCCTAACTGGAGACTGCCTAAATACACTTTCATTGGAAAGGTGTGGGAAGCGTCCAAAAGTACTGGTTTTCTGAAATCTCGGCAAACATTTTTTCACCCAATCTGGATTATTCTCTGTGGTAGTGATCAGTTCACTAAGCCCACTTGGCTGCCAAATTTTCACTCTTCTAGGTTGAAGCGTGTGTTTCCAGTAAGAGTTTGAATTTTTAGGTTTCACTGTGTTTTCTCCTATATAGATAGATGGGTTGGGAACTCTAAATGAAACACGGCTTGTGCTAGCTCTTTGAAAATTGACAAAATAAAGTAGATTTAGGTTCTGTCTCTATGGTTTGTTTCCTCTTGAAGCAGCCCTAAGCAGAGCCTGCCTAAAGAATTTTCATTGGAAAGGTGTGCCAAGCGTCCAAAAGTACTGGTTTTCTGAAATCTCGGCAAACATTTTTTAACCCAATATTGATGATTCTCTGTGGTAATGATCAGTTCACTAAGTCCACTTGGCTTCCCAATTTTCACTCTTCTAGGTTGAAGCGTTCGTTTCCAGTAAGAGTTTGAATTTTTAGGTTTCACTCTGTTTTCTCCTATATAGATAGATGTGTTGCAAACTCTAAATGAAACACGGTTTCTGCTAGCTCTTTGAAAATTGACAAAATAAAGTAGTTCTAAGTTTTGTCTCTAAGGTTTGTTTCCTCTTGAAGCAGCCCTAAGCAGAGCCTGCCTAAAGACATTTTCATTGGAAAGGTGTGCCAAGCGTCCAAAAGTACTGGTTTTCTGAAATCTCGGCAAACCTTTTTTCACCCAATCTTGATGAGACATTGTGGTAGTGATCAGTTCACTAAGTCCACTTGGCTGCCCAATTTTCACTCTTCTAGGTTGAAGCGTTCGTTTCCAATAAGAGTTTGAATTTTTAGGTTTCACTCTATTTTTTCCTATATAAATAGATGTGTTGGGAACTCTAAATGAAACACGGTTTGTGCTAGCTCTTTGAAAATTGACAAAATAAAGTAGTTTTAGGTTCTGTCTCTATGGTTTGTTTCCTCTTGAAGCAGCCCTAACTGGAGACTGCCTAAATACACTTTCATTGGAAACGTGTGCCAAGCGTCCAAAAGTACTGGTTTTCTGAAATCACGGCAAACATTTTTTCACCCAATCTGGATGATTCTCTGTGGTAGTGATCAGTTCACTAAGTCAACTTGGCTTCCCAATTTTCACTCTTCTAGGTTGAAGCGTTCGTTTCCAGTAAGAGTTTGAATTTTTAGGTTTCACTCTGTTTTCTCCTATATAGATAGATGTGTTGGGAACTCTAAATGAAACACGGTTTGTGCTAGCTCTTTGAAAATTGACAAAATAAAGTAGTTCTAAGTTCTGTCTCTAAGGTTTGTTTCCTCTTGAAGCAGCCCTAAGCAGAGCCTGCCTAAAGACATTTTCACTGGAAAGGTGTGCCAAGCGTCCAAAAGTACTGGTTTTCTGAAATCTCGGCAAACCTTTTTCACCCAATCTTGATGATTCTCTGTGGTAGTGATCAGTTCACTAAGTCCACTTGGCTGCAGAATTTTCACTCTTCTAGGTTGAAGCGTTCGATTCCAGTAAGAGTTTGAGTTTTTAGGTTTCACTCTGTTTTCTCCTATATAGATAGATGTGTTGGGAACTCTAAATGAAACACGGTTTGTGCTAGCTCTTTGAAAATTGACAAAATAAATAGTTCTAAGTTCTGTCTCTAAGGTTTGTTTCCTCTTGAAGCAGCCCTAAGCAGAGACTGCCTAAAGACATTTTCATTGGAAAGGGGTGCCAAGCGTCCAAAAGTACTGGTTTTCTGAAATCTCGGCAAACATTTTTTCAGCCAATATTGATGATTCTCTGTGGTAGTGATCAGTTCACTAAGCCCACTTGGCTGCCAAATTTTCACTCTTCTAGGTTGAAGCGTGTGTTTCCAGTAAGACTTTGAATTTTTAGGTTTCACTGTGTTTTCTCCTATATAGATAGATGGGTTGGGAACTCTAAATGAAACACGGCTTGTGCTAGCTCTTTGAAAATTGACAAAATAAAGTAGATTTAGGTTCTGTCTCTATGGTTTGTTTCCTCTTGAAGCAGCCCTAAGCAGAGCCTGCCTAAAGAATTTTCATTGGAAAGGTGTGCCAAGCGTCCAAAAGTACTGGTTTTCTGAAATCTCGGCAAACATTTTTTCACCCAATATTGATGATTCTCTGTGGTAATGATCAGTTCACTAAGTCCACTTGGCTGCCCAATTTTCACTCTTCTAGGTTGAAGCGTTCGATTCCAGTAAGAGTTTGAGTTTTTAGGTTTCACTCTGTTTTCTCCTATATAGATAGATGTGTTGGGAACTCTAAATGAAACACGGTTTGTGCTAGCTCTTTGAAAATTGACAAAATAGAGTGGTTTTAGGTTCTGTCTCCATGGTTTGTTTTTTCTTGAAGCAGCCCTAACTAGAGACTGCCTAAGTACACTTTCATTGGAAAGGTGTGCCAAGCGTCCAAAAGCACTGGTTTTCTGAAATGTCGGCAAACATTTTTTCACCCAATCTTGATGATTCTCTGTGGTAATGATCAGTTCACTAAGCCCACTTGGCTGCCCAATATTCACTCTTCTAGGTTGAAGCGTTCGTTTCCAATAAGAGTTTGAATTTTTAGGTTTCACTCTGTTTTCTCCTATATAGATAGATGTGTTGGGAACTCTAAATGAAACACGGTTTGTGCTAGCTCTTTGAAAATTGACAAAATAAAGTAGTTCTAAGTTCTGTCTCAAAGGTTGTTTCCTCTTGAAGCAGCCCTAAGCAGAGCCTGCCTAAAGACATTTTCATTGGAAAGGTGTGCCAAGCGTCCAAAAGTACTGGTTTTCTGAAATCTCGGCAAACCTTTTTTCACCCAATCTTGATGAGACATTGTGGTAGTGATCAGTTCACTAAGTCCACTTGGCTGCCCAATTTTCACTCTTCTAGGTTGAAGCGTTCGTTTCCAATAAGAGTTTGAATTTTTAGGTTTCACTCTGTTTTTTCCTATATAGATAGATGTGTTGGGAACTCTAAATGAAACACGGTTTGTGCTAGCTCTTTGAAAATTGACAAAATAAAGTAGTTTTAGGTTCTGTCTCTATGGTTTGTTTCCTTTTGAAGCAGCCCTAACTGGAGACTGCCTAAATACACTTTCATTGGAAACGTGTGCCAAGCGTCCAAAAGTACTGGTTTTCTGAAATCACGGCAAACATTTTTTCACCCAATCTGGATGATTCTCTGTGGTAGTGATCAGTTCACTAAGTCAACTTGGCTTCCCAATTTTCACTCTTCTAGGTTGAAGCGTTCGTTTCCAGTAAGAGTTTGAATTTTTAGGTTTCACTCTGTTTTCTCCTATATAGATAGATGTGTTGGGAACTCTAAATGAAACACGGTTTGTGCTAGCTCTTTGAAAATTGAGAAAATAAATAGTTCTAAGTTCTGTCTCTAAGGTTTGTTTCCTCTTGAAGCAGCCCTAAGCAGAGACTGCCTAAAGACATTTTCATTGGAAAGGGGTGCCAAGCGTCCAAAAGTACTGGTTTTCTGAAATCTCGGCAAACATTTTTTCACCCAATATTGATGATTCTCTGTGGTAGTGATCAGTTCACTAAGCCCACTTGGCTGCCAAATTTTCACTCTTCTAGGTTGAAGCGTGTGTTTCCAGTAAGACTTTGAATTTTTAGGTTTCACTGTGTTTTCTCCTATATAGATAGATGGGTTGGGAACTCTAAATGAAACACGGCTTGTGCTAGCTCTTTGAAAATTGACAAAATAAAGTAGATTTAGGTTCTGTCTCTATGGTTTGTTTCCTCTTGAAGCAGCCCTAAGCAGAGCCTGCCTAAAGAATTTTCATTGGAAAGGTGTGCCAAGCGTCCAAAAGTACTGGTTTTCTGAAATCTCGGCAAACATTTTTTCACCCAATATTGATGATTCTCTGTGGTAATGATCAGTTCACTAAGTCCACTTGGCTGCCCAATTTTCACTCTTCTAGGTTGAAGCGTTCGATTCCAGTAAGAGTTTGAGTTTTTAGGTTTCACTCTGTTTTCTCCTATATAGATAGATGTGTTGGGAACTCTAAATGAAACACGGTTTGTGCTAGCTCTTTGAAAATTGACAAAATAGAGTGGTTTTAGGTTCTGTCTCCATGGTTTGTTTTTTCTTGAAGCAGCCCTAACTAGAGACTGCCTAAGTACACTTTCATTGGAAAGGTGTGCCAAGCGTCCAAAAGCACTGGTTTTCTGAAATGTCGGCAAACATTTTTTCACCCAATCTTGATGATTCTCTGTGGTAATGATCAGTTCACTAAGCCCACTTGGCTGCCCAATATTCAGTCTTCTAGGTTGAAGCGTTCGTTTCCAATAAGAGTTTGAATTTTTAGGTTTCACTCTGTTTTCTCCTATATAGATAGATGTGTTGGGAACTCTAAATGAAACACGGTTTGTGCTAGCTCTTTGAAAATTGACAAAATAAAGTAGTTTTAGGTTCTGTCTCAAAGGTTGTTTCCTCTTGAAGCAGCCCTAAGCAGAGCCTGCCTAAAGACATTTTCATTGGAAAGGTGTGCCAAGCGTCCAAAAGTACTGGATTTCTGAAATCTCGGCAAACCTTTTTTCACCCAATCTTGATGAGACATTGTGGTAGTGATCAGTTCACTAAGTCCACTTGGCTGCCCAATTTTCACTCTTCTAGGTTGAAGCGTTCGTTTCCAATAAGAGTTTGAATTTTTAGGTTTCACTCTGTTTTTTCCTATATAGATAGATGTGTTGGGAACTCTAAATGAAACACGGTTTGTGCTAGCTCTTTGAAAATTGACAAAATAAAGTAGTTTTAGGTTCTGTCTCTATGGTTTGTTTCCTCTTGAAGCAGCCCTAACTGGAGACTGCCTAAATACACTTTCATTGGAAACGTGTGCCAAGCGTCCAAAAGTACTGGTTTTCTGAAATCACGGCAAACATTTTTTCACCCAATCTGGATGATTCTCTGTGGTAGTGATCAGTTCACTAAGTCAACTTGGCTTCCCAATTTTCACTCTTCTAGGTTGAAGCGTTCGTTTCCAGTAAGAGTTTGAATTTTTAGGTTTCACTCTGTTTTCTCCTATATAGATAGATGTGTTGGGAACTCTAAATGAAACACGGTTTGTGCTAGCTCTTTGAAAATTGACAAAATAAATAGTTCTAAGTTCTGTCTCTAAGGTGTGTTTCCTCTTGAAGCAGCCCTAAGCAGAGACTGCCTAAAGACATTTTCATTGGAAAGGGGTGCCAAGCGTCCAAAAGTACTGGTTTTCTGAAATCTCGGCAAACATTTTTTCACCCAATATTGATGATTCTCTGTGGTAGTGACCAGTTCACTAAGCCCACTTGGCTGCCCAATTTTCACTCTTCTAAGTTGAAGCGTTCGTTTCCAGTAAGAGTTTGAATTTTTAGGTTTCACTGTGTTTTCTCCTATATAGATAGATGTGATTGGAACTCTAAATGAAACACGGTTTGTGCTAGCTCTTTGAAAATTGACAAAATAAAGTAGTTTTAGGTTCTGTCTCTATGGTTTGTTTCCTCTTCAAGCAGCCCTAACTGGAGACTGCCTAAATACACTTTCATTGGAAACGTGTGCCAAGAGTCCAAAAGTACTGGTTTTCTGAAATCTCGGCAAATATATTTTCACCCAAACTGGATGATTCTCTGTGGTAGTGATCAGTTCACTAAGTCCACTTGGCTGCCCAATTTTCACTCTTCTAGGTTGAAGCGTTCGTTTCCAGTAAGAGTTTGAATTTTTAGGTTTCACTCTGTTTTCTCCTATATAGATAGATGTGTTGGGAACTCTAAATGAAACACGGTTTGTGCTAGCTCTTTGAAAATTGACAAAATAAAGTAGTTTTAGGTTCTATCTCTATGGTTTGTTTCCTCTTGAAGCAGCCCTAACTGGAGACTGCCTAAATACACTTTCATTGGAAAGGTGTGGGAAGCGTCCAAAAGTACTGGTTTTCTGAAATCTCGGCAAACATTTTTTCACCCAATCTGGATTATTCTCTGTGGTAGTGATCAGTTCACTAAGCCCACTTGGCTGCCAAATTTTCACTCTTCTAGGTTGAAGCGTGTGTTTCCAGTAAGAGTTTGAATTTTTAGGTTTCACTGTGTTTTCTCCTATATAGATAGATGGGTTGGGAACTCTAAATGAAACACGGCTTGTGCTAGCTCTTTGAAAATTGACAAAATAAAGTAGATTTAGGTTCTGTCTCTATGGTTTGTTTCCTCTTGAAGCAGCCCTAAGCAGAGCCTGCCTAAAGAATTTTCATTGGAAAGGTGTGCCAAGCGTCCAAAAGTACTGGTTTTCTGAAATCTCGGCAAACATTTTTTCACCCAATATTGATGATTCTCTGTGGTAATGATCAGTTCACTAAGTCCACTTGGCTGCCCAATTTTCACTCTTCTAGGTTGAAGCGTTCGATTCCAGTAAGAGTTTGAGTTTTTAGGTTTCACTCTGTTTTCTCCTATATAGATAGATGTGTTGGGAACTCTAAATGAAACACGGTTTGTGCTAGCTCTTTGAAAATTGACAAAATAGAGTGGTTTTAGGTTCTGTCTCCATGGTTTGTTTTTTCTTGAAGCAGCCCTAACTAGAGACTGCCTAAGTACACTTTCATTGGAAAGGTGTGCCAAGCGTCCAAAAGCACTGGTTTTCTGAAATGTCGGCAAACATTTTTTCACCCAATCTTGATGATTCTCTGTGGTAATGATCAGTTCACTAAGCCCACTTGGCTGCCCAATATTCACTCTTCTAGGTTGAAGCGTTCGTTTCCAATAAGAGTTTGAATTTTTAGGTTTCACTCTGTTTTCTCCTATATAGATAGATGTGTTGGGAACTCTAAATGAAACACGGTTTGTGCTAGCTCTTTGAAAATTGACAAAATAAAGTAGTTCTAAGTTCTGTCTCAAAGGTTGTTTCCTCTTGAAGCAGCCCTAAGCAGAGCCTGCCTAAAGACATTTTCATTGGAAAGGTGTGCCAAGCGTCCAAAAGTACTGGTTTTCTGAAATCTCGGCAAACCTTTTTTCACCCAATCTTGATGAGACATTGTGGTAGTGATCAGTTCACTAAGTCCACTTGGCTGCCCAATTTTCACTCTTCTAGGTTGAAGCGTTCGTTTCCAATAAGAGTTTGAATTTTTAGGTTTCACTCTGTTTTTTCCTATATAGATAGATGTGTTGGGAACTCTAAATGAAACACGGTTTGTGCTAGCTCTTTGAAAATTGACAAAATAAAGTAGTTTTAGGTTCTGTCTCTATGGTTTGTTTCCTTTTGAAGCAGCCCTAACTGGAGACTGCCTAAATACACTTTCATTGGAAACGTGTGCCAAGCGTCCAAAAGTACTGGTTTTCTGAAATCACGGCAAACATTTTTTCACCCAATCTGGATGATTCTCTGTGGTAGTGATCAGTTCACTAAGTCAACTTGGCTTCCCAATTTTCACTCTTCTAGGTTGAAGCGTTCGTTTCCAGTAAGAGTTTGAATTTTTAGGTTTCACTCTGTTTTCTCCTATATAGATAGATGTGTTGGGAACTCTAAATGAAACACGGTTTGTGCTAGCTCTTTGAAAATTGAGAAAATAAATAGTTCTAAGTTCTGTCTCTAAGGTTTGTTTCCTCTTGAAGCAGCCCTAAGCAGAGACTGCCTAAAGACATTTTCATTGGAAAGGGGTGCCAAGCGTCCAAAAGTACTGGTTTTCTGAAATCTCGGCAAACATTTTTTCACCCAATATTGATGATTCTCTGTGGTAGTGATCAGTTCACTAAGCCCACTTGGCTGCCAAATTTTCACTCTTCTAGGTTGAAGCGTGTGTTTCCAGTAAGACTTTGAATTTTTAGGTTTCACTGTGTTTTCTCCTATATAGATAGATGGGTTGGGAACTCTAAATGAAACACGGCTTGTGCTAGCTCTTTGAAAATTGACAAAATAAAGTAGATTTAGGTTCTGTCTCTATGGTTTGTTTCCTCTTGAAGCAGCCCTAAGCAGAGCCTGCCTAAAGAATTTTCATTGGAAAGGTGTGCCAAGCGTCCAAAAGTACTGGTTTTCTGAAATCTCGGCAAACATTTTTTCACCCAATATTGATGATTCTCTGTGGTAATGATCAGTTCACTAAGTCCACTTGGCTGCCCAATTTTCACTCTTCTAGGTTGAAGCGTTCGATTCCAGTAAGAGTTTGAGTTTTTAGGTTTCACTCTGTTTTCTCCTATATAGATAGATGTGTTGGGAACTCTAAATGAAACACGGTTTGTGCTAGCTCTTTGAAAATTGACAAAATAGAGTGGTTTTAGGTTCTGTCTCCATGGTTTGTTTTTTCTTGAAGCAGCCCTAACTAGAGACTGCCTAAGTACACTTTCATTGGAAAGGTGTGCCAAGCGTCCAAAAGCACTGGTTTTCTGAAATGTCGGCAAACATTTTTTCACCCAATCTTGATGATTCTCTGTGGTAATGATCAGTTCACTAAGCCCACTTGGCTGCCCAATATTCAGTCTTCTAGGTTGAAGCGTTCGTTTCCAATAAGAGTTTGAATTTTTAGGTTTCACTCTGTTTTCTCCTATATAGATAGATGTGTTGGGAACTCTAAATGAAACACGGTTTGTGCTAGCTCTTTGAAAATTGACAAAATAAAGTAGTTTTAGGTTCTGTCTCAAAGGTTGTTTCCTCTTGAAGCAGCCCTAAGCAGAGCCTGCCTAAAGACATTTTCATTGGAAAGGTGTGCCAAGCGTCCAAAAGTACTGGATTTCTGAAATCTCGGCAAACCTTTTTTCACCCAATCTTGATGAGACATTGTGGTAGTGATCAGTTCACTAAGTCCACTTGGCTGCCCAATTTTCACTCTTCTAGGTTGAAGCGTTCGTTTCCAATAAGAGTTTGAATTTTTAGGTTTCACTCTGTTTTTTCCTATATAGATAGATGTGTTGGGAACTCTAAATGAAACACGGTTTGTGCTAGCTCTTTGAAAATTGACAAAATAAAGTAGTTTTAGGTTCTGTCTCTATGGTTTGTTTCCTCTTGAAGCAGCCCTAACTGGAGACTGCCTAAATACACTTTCATTGGAAACGTGTGCCAAGCGTCCAAAAGTACTGGTTTTCTGAAATCACGGCAAACATTTTTTCACCCAATCTGGATGATTCTCTGTGGTAGTGATCAGTTCACTAAGTCAACTTGGCTTCCCAATTTTCACTCTTCTAGGTTGAAGCGTTCGTTTCCAGTAAGAGTTTGAATTTTTAGGTTTCACTCTGTTTTCTCCTATATAGATAGATGTGTTGGGAACTCTAAATGAAACACGGTTTGTGCTAGCTCTTTGAAAATTGACAAAATAAATAGTTCTAAGTTCTGTCTCTAAGGTGTGTTTCCTCTTGAAGCAGCCCTAAGCAGAGACTGCCTAAAGACATTTTCATTGGAAAGGGGTGCCAAGCGTCCAAAAGTACTGGTTTTCTGAAATCTCGGCAAACATTTTTTCACCCAATATTGATGATTCTCTGTGGTAGTGACCAGTTCACTAAGCCCACTTGGCTGCCCAATTTTCACTCTTCTAAGTTGAAGCGTTCGTTTCCAGTAAGAGTTTGAATTTTTAGGTTTCACTGTGTTTTCTCCTATATAGATAGATGTGATTGGAACTCTAAATGAAACACGGTTTGTGCTAGCTCTTTGAAAATTGACAAAATAAAGTAGTTTTAGGTTCTGTCTCTATGGTTTGTTTCCTCTTCAAGCAGCCCTAACTGGAGACTGCCTAAATACACTTTCATTGGAAACGTGTGCCAAGAGTCCAAAAGTACTGGTTTTCTGAAATCTCGGCAAATATATTTTCACCCAAACTGGATGATTCTCTGTGGTAGTGATCAGTTCACTAAGTCCACTTGGCTGCCCAATTTTCACTCTTCTAGGTTGAAGCGTTCGTTTCCAGTAAGAGTTTGAATTTTTAGGTTTCACTCTGTTTTCTCCTATATAGATAGATGTGTTGGGAACTCTAAATGAAACACGGTTTGTGCTAGCTCTTTGAAAATTGACAAAATAAAGTAGTTTTAGGTTCTATCTCTATGGTTTGTTTCCTCTTGAAGCAGCCCTAACTGGAGACTGCCTAAATACACTTTCATTGGAAAGGTGTGGGAAGCGTCCAAAAGTACTGGTTTTCTGAAATCTCGGCAAACATTTTTTCACCCAATCTGGATTATTCTCTGTGGTAGTGATCAGTTCACTAAGCCCACTTGGCTGCCAAATTTTCACTCTTCTAGGTTGAAGCGTGTGTTTCCAGTAAGAGTTTGAATTTTTAGGTTTCACTGTGTTTTCTCCTATATAGATAGATGGGTTGGGAACTCTAAATGAAACACGGCTTGTGCTAGCTCTTTGAAAATTGACAAAATAAAGTAGATTTAGGTTCTGTCTCTATGGTTTGTTTCCTCTTGAAGCAGCCCTAAGCAGAGCCTGCCTAAAGAATTTTCATTGGAAAGGTGTGCCAAGCGTCCAAAAGTACTGGTTTTCTGAAATCTCGGCAAACATTTTTTCACCCAATATTGATGATTCTCTGTGGTAATGATCAGTTCACTAAGTCCACTTGGCTGCCCAATTTTCACTCTTCTAGGTTGAAGCGTTCGTTTCCAGTAAGAGTTTGAATTTTTAGGTTTCACTCTGTTTTCTCCTATATAGATAGATGTGTTGCAAACTCTAAATGAAACACGGTTTGTGCTAGCTCTTTGAAAATTGACAAAATAAAGTAGTTCTAAGTTTTGTCTCTAAGGTTTGTTTCCTCTTGAAGCAGCCCTAAGCAGAGCCTGCCTAAAGACATTTTCTTTGGAAAGGTGTGCCAATCGTCCAAAAGTACTGGTTTTCTGAAATCTCGGCAAACCTTTTTTCACCCAATCTTGATGAGACATTGTGGTAGTGATCAGTTCACTAAGTCCACTTGGCTGCCCAAATTTCACTCTTCTAGGTTGAAGCGTTCGTTTCCAATAAGAGTTTGAATTTTTAGGTTTCACTCTGTTTTTTCCTATATAGATAGATGTGTTGGGAACTCTAAATGAAACACGGTTTGTGCTAGCTCTTTGAAAATTGACAAAATATAGTAGTTTTAGGTTCTGTCTCTATGGTTTGTTTCCTCTTGAAGCAGCCCTAACTGGAGACAGCCTAAATACACTTTCATTGGAAACGTGTGCCAAGCGTCCAAAAGTACTGGTTTTCTGAAATCACGGCAAACATTTTTTCACCCAATCTGGATGATTCTCTGTGGTAGTGATCAGTTCACTAAGTCAACTTGGCTTCCCAATTTTCACTCTTCTAGGTTGAAGCGTTCGTTTCCAGTAAGAGTTTGAATTTTTAGGTTTCACTCTGTTTTCTCCTATATAGATAGATGTGTTGGGAACTCTAAATGAAACACGGTTTGTGCTAGCTCTTTGAAAATTGACAAAATAAAGTAGTTCTAAGTTCTGTCTCTAAGGTTTGTTTCCTCTTGAAGCAGCCCTAAGCAGAGCCTGCCTAAAGACATTTTCACGGGAAAGGTGTGCCAAGCGTCTAAAAGTACTGGTTTTCTGAAATCTCGGCAAACCTTTTTCACCCAATCTTGATGAGACATTGTGGTAGTGAGCAGTTCACTAAGTCCACTTGGCTGCCCAATTTTCACTCTTCTAGGTTGAAGCGTTCGATTCCAGTAAGAGTTTGAGTTTTTATTTTTCACTCTGTTTTCTCCTATATAGATAGATGTGTTGGGAACTCTAAATGAAACACGGTTTGTGCTAGCTCTTTGAAAATTGACAAAATAGAGTGGTTTTAGGTTCTGTCTCCATGGTTTGTTTTTTCTTGAAGCAGCCCTAACTAGAGACTGCCTAAGTACACTTTCATTGGAAAGGTGTGCCAAGCGTCCAAAAGCACTGGTTTTCTGAAATGTCGGCAAACATTTTTTCACCCAATCTTGATGATTCTCTGTGGTAATGATCAGTTCACTAAGCCCACTTGGCTGCCCAATATTCACTCTTCTAGGTTGAAGCGTTCGTTTCCAATAAGAGTTTGAATTTTTAGGTTTCACTCTGTTTTCTCCTATATAGATAGATGTGTTGGGAACTCTAAATGAAACACGGTTTGTGCTAGCTCTTTGAAAATTGACAAAATAAAGTAGTTCTAAGTTCTGTCTCAAAGGTTGTTTCCTCTTGAAGCAGCCCTAAGCAGAGCCTGCCTAAAGACATTTTCATTGGAAAGGTGTGCCAAGCGTCCAAAAGTACTGGTTTTCTGAAATCTCGGCAAACCTTTTTTCACCCAATCTTGATGAGACATTGTGGTAGTGATCAGTTCACTAAGTCCACTTGGCTGCCCAATTTTCACTCTTCTAGGTTGAAGCGTTCGATTCCAATAAGAGTTTGAATTTTTAGGTTTCACTCTGTTTTTTCCTATATAGATAGATGTGTTGGGAACTCTAAATGAAACACGGTTTGTGCTAGCTCTTTGAAAATTGACAAAATAAAGTAGTTTTAGGTTCTGTCTCTATGGTTTGTTTCCTCTTGAAGCAGCCCTAACTGGAGACTGCCTAAATACACTTTCATTGGAAACGTGTGCCAAGCGTCCAAAAGTACTGGTTTTCTGAAATCACGGCAAACATTTTTTCACCCAATCTGGATGATTCTCTGTTTTAGTGATCAGTTCACTAAGTCAACTTGGCTTCCCAATTTTCACTCTTCTAGGTTGAAGCGTTCGTTTCCAGTAAGAGTTTGAATTTTTAGGTTTCACTCTGTTTTCTCCTATATAGATAGATGTGTTGGGAACTCTAAATGAAACACGGTTTGTGCTAGCTCTTTGAAAATTGACAAAATAAATAGTTCTAAGTTCTGTCTCTAAGGTTTGTTTCCTCTTGAAGCAGCCCTAAGCAGAGACTGCCTAAAGACATTTTCATTGGAAAGGGGTGCCAAGCGTCCAAAAGTACTGGTTTTCTGAAATCTCGGCAAACATTTTTTCACCCAATATTGATGATTCTCTGTGGTAGTGATCAGTTCACTAAGCCCACTTGGCTGCCAAATTTTCACTCTTCTAGGTTGAAGCGTGTGTTTCCAGTAAGACTTTGAATTTTTAGGTTTCACTGTGTTTTCTCCTATATAGATAGATGGGTTGGGAACTCTAAATGAAACACGGCTTGTGCTAGCTCTTTGAAAATTGACAAAATAAAGTAGATTTAGGTTCTGTCTCTATGGTTTGTTTCCTCTTGAAGCAGCCCTAAGCAGAGCCTGCCTAAAGAATTTTCATTGGAAAGGTGTGCGAAGCATCCAAAAGTACTGGTTTTCTGAAATCTCGGCAAACCTTTTTCACCCAATCTTGATGAGACATTGTGGTAGTGATCAGTTCACTAAGTCCACTTGGCTGCCCAATTTTCACTCTTCTAGGTTGAAGCGTTCGATTCCAGTAAGAGTTTGAGTTTTTAGGTTTCACTCTGTTTTCTCCTATATAGATAGATGTGTTGGGAACTCTAAATGAAACACGGTTTGTGCTAGCTCTTTGAAAATTGACAAAATAGAGTGGTTTTAGGTTCTGTCTCCATGGTTTGTTTTTTCTTGAAGCAGCCCTAACTAGAGACTGCCTAAGTACACTTTCATTGGAAAGGTGTGCCAAGCGTCCAAAAGCACTGGTTTTCTGAAATGTCGGCAAACATTTTTTCACCCAATCTTGATGATTCTCTGTGGTAATGATCAGTTCACTAAGCCCACTTGGCTGCCCAATATTCACTCTTCTAGGTTGAAGCGTTCGTTTCCAATAAGAGTTTGAATTTTTAGGTTTCACTCTGTTTTCTCCTATATAGATAGATGTGTTGGGAACTCTAAATGAAACACGGTTTGTGCTAGCTCTTTGAAAATTGACAAAATAAAGTAGTTCTAAGTTCTGTCTCAAAGGTTGTTTCCTCTTGAAGCAGCCCTAAGCAGAGCCTGCCTAAAGACATTTTCATTGGAAAGGTGTGCCAAGCGTCCAAAAGTACTGGTTTTCTGAAATCTCGGCAAACCTTTTTTCACCCAATCTTGATGAGACATTGTGGTAGTGATCAGTTCACTAAGTCCACTTGGCTGCCCAATTTTCACTCTTCTAGGTTGAAGCGTTCGTTTCCAATAAGAGTTTGAATTTTTAGGTTTCACTCTGTTTTTTCCTATATAGATAGATGTGTTGGGAACTCTAAATGAAACACGGTTTGTGCTAGCTCTTTGAAAATTGACAAAATAAAGTAGTTTTAGGTTCTGTCTCTATGGTTTGTTTCCTCTTGAAGCAGCCCTAACTGGAGACTGCCTAAATACACTTTCATTGGAAACGTGTGCCAAGCGTCCAAAAGTACTGGTTTTCTGAAATCACGGCAAACATTTTTTCACCCAATCTGGATGATTCTCTGTGGTAGTGATCAGTTCACTAAGTCAACTTGGCTTCCCAATTTTCACTCTTCTAGGTTGAAGCGTTCGTTTCCAGTAAGAGTTTGAATTTTTAGGTTTCACTCTGTTTTCTCCTATATAGATAGATGTGTTGGGAACTCTAAATGAAACACGGTTTGTGCTAGCTCTTTGAAAATTGACAAAATAAATAGTTCTAAGTTCTGTCTCTAAGGTTTGTTTCCTCTTGAAGCAGCCCTAAGCAGAGACTGCCTAAAGACATTTTCATTGGAAAGGGGTGCCAAGCGTCCAAAAGTACTGGTTTTCTGAAATCTCGGCAAACATTTTTTCACCCAATATTGATGATTCTCTGTGGTAGTGATCAGTTCACTAAGCCCACTTGGCTGCCAAATTTTCACTCTTCTAGGTTGAAGCGTGTGTTTCCAGTAAGACTTTGAATTTTTAGGTTTCACTGTGTTTTCTCCTATATAGATAGATGGGTTGGGAACTCTAAATGAAACACGGCTTGTGCTAGCTCTTTGAAAATTGACAAAATAAAGTAGATTTAGGTTCTGTCTCTATGGTTTGTTTCCTCTTGAAGCAGCCCTAAGCAGAGCCTGCCTAAAGAATTTTCATTGGAAAGGTGTGCCAAGCGTCCAAAAGTACTGGTTTTCTGAAATCTCGGCAAACCTTTTTCACCCAATCTTGATGAGACATTGTGGTAGTGATCAGTTCACTAAGTCCACTTGGCTGCCCAATTTTCACTCTTCTAGGTTGAAGCGTTCGATTCCAGTAAGAGTTTGAGTTTTTAGGTTTCACTCTGTTTTCTCCTATATAGATAGATGTGTTGGGAACTCTAAATGAAACACGGTTTGTGCTAGCTCTTTGAAAATTGACAAAATAGAGTGGTTTTAGGTTCTGTCTCCATGGTTTGTGTTTTCTTGAAGCAGCCCTAACTAGAGACTGCCTAAGTACACTTTCATTGGAAAGGTGTGCCAAGCGTCCAAAAGCACTGGTTTTCTGAAATGTCGGCAAACATTTTTTCACCCAATCTTGATGATTCTCTGTGGTAATGATCAGTTCACTAAGCCCACTTGGCTGCCCAATATTCACTCTTCTAGGTTGAAGCGTTCGTTTCCAATAAGAGTTTGAATTTTTAGGTTTCACTCTGTTTTCTCCTATATAGATAGATGTGTTGGGAACTCTAAATGAAACACGGTTTGTGCCAGCTCTTTGAAAATTGACAAAATAAAGTAGTTCTAAGTTCTGTCTCAAAGGTTGTTTCCTCTTGAAGCAGCCCTAAGCAGAGCCTGCCTAAAGACATTTTCATTGGAAAGGTGTGCCAAGCGTCCAAAAGTACTGGTTTTCTGAAATCTCGGCAAACCTTTTTTCACCCAATCTTGATGAGACATTGTGGTAGTGATCAGTTCACTAAGTCCACTTGGCTGCCCAATTTTCACTCTTCTAGGTTGAAGCGTTCGTTTCCAATAAGAGTTTGAATTTTTAGGTTTCACTCTGTTTTTTCCTATATAGATAGATGTGTTGGGAACTCTAAATGAAACACGGTTTGTGCTAGCTCTTTGAAAATTGACAAAATAAAGTAGTTTTAGGTTCTGTCTCTATGGTTTGTTTCCTCTTGAAGCAGCCCTAACTGGAGACTGCCTAAATACACTTTCATTGGAAACGTGTGCCAAGCGTCCAAAAGTACTGGTTTTCTGAAATCACGGCAAACATTTTTTCACCCAATCTGGATGATTCTCTGTGGTAGTGATCAGTTCACTAAGTCAACTTGGCTTCCCAATTTTCACTCTTCTAGGTTGAAGCGTTCGTTTCCAGTAAGAGTTTGAATTTTTAGGTTTCACTCTGTTTTCTCCTATATAGATAGATGTGTTGGGAACTCTAAATGAAACACGGTTTGTGCTAGCTCTTTGAAAATTGACAAAATAAATAGTTCTAAGTTCTGTCTCTAAGGTTTGTTTCCTCTTGAAGCAGCCCTAAGCAGAGACTGCCTAAAGACATTTTCATTGGAAAGGGGTGCCAAGCGTCCAAAAGTACTGGTTTTCTGAAATCTCGGCAAACATTTTTTCACCCAATATTGATGATTCTCTGTGGTAGTGATCAGTTCACTAAGCCCACTTGGCTGCCAAATTTTCACTCTTCTAGGTTGAAGCGTGTGTTTCCAGTAAGACTTTGAATTTTTAGGTTTCACTGTGTTTTCTCCTATATAGATAGATGGGTTGTGAACTCTAAATGAAACACGGCTTGTGCTAGCTCTTTGAAAATTGACAAAATAAAGTAGATTTAGGTTCTGTCTCTATGGTTTGTTTCCTCTTGAAGCAGCCCTAAGCAGAGCCTGCCTAAAGAATTTTCATTGGAAAGGTGTGCCAAAGGTCCAAAAGTACTGGTTTTCTGAAATCTCGGCAAACCTTTTTCACCCAATCTTGATGAGACATTGTGGTAGTGATCAGTTCACTAAGTCCACTTGGCTGCCCAATTTTCACTCTTCTAGGTTGAAGCGTTCGATTCCAGTAAGAGTTTGAGTTTTTAGGTTTCACTCTGTTTTCTCCTATATAGATAGATGTGTTGGGAACTCTAAATGAAACACGGTTTGTGCTAGCTCTTTGAAAATTGACAAAATAGAGTGGTTTTAGGTTCTGTCTCCATGGTTTGTTTTTTCTTGAAGCAGCCCTAACTAGAGACTGCCTAAGTACACTTTCATTGGAAAGGTGTGCCAAGCGTCCAAAAGCACTGGTTTTCTGAAATGTCGGCAAACATTTTTTCACCCAATCTTGATGATTCTCTGTGGTAATGATCAGTTCACTAAGCCCACTTGGCTGCCCAATATTCACTCTTCTAGGTTGAAGCGTTCGTTTCCAATAAGAGTTTGAATTTTTAGGTTTCACTCTGTTTTCTCCTATATAGATAGATGTGTTGGGAACTCTAAATGAAACACGGTTTGTGCTAGCTCTTTGAAAATTGACAAAATAAAGTAGTTCTAAGTTCTGTCTCAAAGGTTGTTTCCTCTTGAAGCAGCCCTAAGCAGAGCCTGCCTAAAGACATTTTCATTGGAAAGGTGTGCCAAGCGTCCAAAAGTACTGGTTTTCTGAAATCTCGGCAAACCTTTTTTCACCCAATCTTGATGAGACATTGTGGTAGTGATCAGTTCACTAAGTCCACTTGGCTGCCCAATTTTCACTCTTCTAGGTTGAAGCGTTCGTTTCCAATAAGAGTTTGAATTTTTAGGTTTCACTCTGTTTTTTCCTATATAGATAGATGTGTTGGGAACTCTAAATGAAACACGGTTTGTGCTAGCTCTTTGAAAATTGACAAAATAAAGTAGTTTTAGGTTCTGTCTCTATGGTTTGTTTCCTCTTGAAGCAGCCCTAACTGGAGACTGCCTAAATACACTTTCATTGGAAACGTGTGCCAAGCGTCCAAAAGTACTGGTTTTCTGAAATCACGGCAAACATTTTTTCACCCAATCTGGATGATTCTCTGTGGTAGTGATCAGTTCACTAAGTCAACTTGGCTGCCAAATTTTCACTCTTCCAAGTTGAAGCGTTCGTTTCCAGTAAGAGTTTGAATTTTTAGGTTTCACTCTGTTTTCTCCTATATAGATAGATGTGTTGGGAACTCTAAATGAAACACGGTTTGTGCTAGCTCTTTGAAAATTGACAAAATAAATAGTTCTAAGTTCTGTCTCTAAGGTGTGTTTCCTCTTGAAGCAGCCCTAAGCAGAGACTGCCTAAAGACATTTTCATTGGAAAGGGGTGCCAAGCGTCCAAAAGTACTGGTTTTCTGAAATCTCGGCAAACATTTTTTCACCCAATATTGATGATTCTCTGTGGTAGTGACCAGTTCACTAAGCCCACTTGGCTGCCCAATTTTCACTCTTCTAAGTTGAAGCGTTCGTTTCCAGTAAGAGTTTGAATTTTTAGGTTTCACTCTGTTTTCTCCTATATAGATAGATGCGATTGGAACTCTAAATGAAACACGGTTTGTGCTAGCTCTTTGAAAATTGACAAAATAAAGTAGTTTTAGGTTCTGTCTCTATGGTTTGTTTCCTCTTCAAGCAGCCCTAACTGGAGACTGCCTAAATACACTTTCATTGGAAACGTGTGCCAAGAGTCCAAAAGTACTGGTTTTCTGAAATCTCGGCAAATATATTTTCACCCAAACTGGATGATTCTCTGTGGTAGTGATCAGTTCACTAAGTCCACTTGGCTGCCCAATTTTCACTCTTCTAGGTTGAAGCGTTCGTTTCCAGTAAGAGTTTGAATTTTTAGGTTTCACTCTGTTTTCTCCTATATAGATAGATGTGTTGGGAACTCTAAATGAAACACGGTTTGTGCTAGCTCTTTGAAAATTGACAAAATAAAGTAGTTTTAGGTTCTGTCTCTATGGTTTGTTTCCTCTTGAAGCAGCCCTAACTGGAGACTGCCTAAATACACTTTCATTGGAAAGGTGTGGGAAGCGTCCAAAAGTACTGGTTTTCTGAAATCTCGGCAAACATTTTTTCACCCAATCTGGATTATTCTCTGTGGTAGTGATCAGTTCACTAAGCCCACTTGGCTGCCAAATTTTCACTCTTCTAGGTTGAAGCGTGTGTTTCCAGTAAGAGTTTGAATTTTTAGGTTTCACTGTGTTTTCTCCTATATAGATAGATGGGTTGGGAACTCTAAATGAAACACGGCTTGTGCTAGCTCTTTGAAAATTGACAAAATAAAGTAGATTTAGGTTCTGTCTCTATGGTTTGTTTCCTCTTGAAGCAGCCCTAAGCAGAGCCTGCCTAAAGAATTTTCATTGGAAAGGTGTGCCAAGCGTCCAAAAGTACTGGTTTTCTGAAATCTCGGCAAACA